>NW_008673808.1:31848-69645 GCF_000695815.1 Acanthisitta chloris | reverse complement strand
CTCCCAGCAAAGCCTGTCTTTGGTTCTTGGCCCTTCCTGCTCACTCCCTTCACCGTGCTGCCGTGAGAGCTGTGACCCTTCATTAGCTGCTTGGAGTACAAGCACTGTTCAGTGCCAGTTCTCCTTACACATTGGGGTATCTTTAATTCAAGGGTTTAAGGAGCAAACAAGTGAAAGGCAGCTTGGATGAATCACTGGAGAGCAGTACCCTGAGATTTACATTGCAGACTCCACTTCAGGAATAATTCCTCTGGTATTCACTGCAGTGTTTCACCGTGATGAACACATGTGGCATTAATAAGAAACACAACAGCCTGTAACCAGTCCCACTGCTGTCAGTGCAGCTCAGGAGAGCAAATACAAAACAGTTATTTATAAAAGCACTAAATCATACCCAGAGATTCAAGTGACAGAGAAATCTGCACAGTTTAGCACTGGACTTGGAGTTTATATAAACCCTCAGGCAGAGATGAATAAGTGTCCTGGCTGTCAGCTGGGAGGTGTACCAGCCGTGGCACATTCCACACATGCACTGTGTATCCAGGAGGTTGGGGGAGCTGTCAAGGAAGTCTGTGGTTCCACGAGCACCGTGGACTAAGTCCCAGGGCCAGCACTGGCCCAGCATGAACCTGAGCTCCAGGTCAGACTTCAGCTCAGCAAAGGACAGAGTGCTGTGTGAAGGAGGTCTGCTCCAGAGAGAGTGGCTGAAGGAGCCAAGCATGGGACAGGCAACAATCAGACTGCCCCTGCCTGTTCCAGAACCAACAGCTCCAGGAGCAGTGCCCGGGAATTGCATTTTCCTGCCTCACAGGCACCTGGTACATTGGAAACTGTTTTCCAATACAAACACAGGCACATGGATGTGTGTATATCCACATGGGCATCCTTACCCAGGGGATTGCTGAAGGTGACAGTGCTACAAAAGAGATTATAAATATCTAATCAGGTAAAAAATTGTTGTGTCAGACTCATGTGACCATTGATATATCATGAGTCATCAATATAATCAAATATATTATGCAAAATAATTGGACCTGTGGCCACTGGCACAGCCCAAGAGCCATAACCCCAGGGCAGGAGGAGGTGATGCCAGCACTTACTCCCTTGGGCAGGAGAAGGTCAGAGGGTGCCAAGGTTGGCCATACATAGTTACTGCTGGAAAGATCTTAACTCACAAAACCTTATGCAAGTCAAAAACTGTTATTCCATAGGACTTCAGTGTTTGGTACAAGGGCTGGGTTTCTTTTAGGAAACTGCCCAGAGAAGCTGTGGCTGCTCCATCCCGGGAAGTGTTCAAGGCCAGGTTGGAAGTGGCTTGGAGCAGCCTGGGCTAGTGGAAGGTGTCCCTGCCCATGGCAAGGGGTGGAACTGGATGAGATTTAAGGTCCTTCCAACCCAAACCAGTCTGGGATTCTATGGGAAAACAAGAGTATGAGAGAATGACTGTGACCATTTAATGTTAAAATATTCAAGTTTGTTCTATATGTTATCAACAGAGACATCCTTTGTTACATCAAAAAGCAGCAAACCAGCCCTTTGATGGGAACAGGACCACAGGAGCACAGTAGAATTTCAGAGCAGCAGAGAGCTTGGGGAAAGGCTCAGAGATGTGTTTGTAAGGAGAACAGAGTTGCTGCCATCAGTAAAGAAGCACAGATGTGAGCATTTGAACTGACATGTTTCGAATTTGCAGTACTGATCAAAGGGTTGGCATGGAAAAACATCCCAGAATTTCTTTTCCCCTGTAAATTAGCAAGCTTCCCTCATTCAGTTGTACTTGATTGTTTGTGGGAAATGCCCTTTAAAACTAATAGGAAGAACACAATACAACTGCCAGAATAACACTGCCTGTCATCTCCTGCCTTCCCAAGTCTGTAAAAGATGGAAGTGTTTAGCATATATAGATCATTGGAACATATTAAAACTCTGAAGTTTGGTTTATCTGCAGACCTTGCTCTTTAAAGAGGCAGCTGAGAGCCCCCTGCACTTTGAATAAAGCCTCCAGGAGCATACTGAAACACATCTCTACACCACCCTTTCGAATTCAATCTGCTCCAAGTCAGGTTGCAAAAGAACCTTCTTATTTTCCTTGTGCCTAGAGAGAGTTCAGCACTGAGCCAAAGAAGAAATGGTTACAAATATTAAAAAGGGAGAGGAAATAGAAAAAGGGGGGAAAAAATCTCAGGAGAGCAGATCCTAGAAGTACTGAAGTTTAAAGCCTGAGAATTGGCAGGTGGCCAAGGAACATACTGAGAGCAGAGAGACGTGGGGATTGCAAGGAATTGGCAGGCAGACAGCATGGGAGATGCCAAATGAGAGCTCACAAAGAGTGAAATGAGTCAGAACTTAGAAAAGGAGATGTAAGAAAGAAAGCTCAGTACAACGGAGAACGAGAGAAAGGAGACACGATCCAGGACTCCTAGCTTCAAAAGGTTGGGCAGAAACAACCCAAGAGCCCAATTGGCCAGATTCGTCCTGGGGTGTGCCAGAGAAAGACAACAGCCCGGGGTGATGGGGCACACCGAGAAAAGCCTAGCAGGGCTCCGGGAGAAAGCAATGGAATCAAAGCCCGGAATCCCTCCGGGGCAGGGAGAGCTGCAGGTTTCTGTGACCACTTCTCTCCCCACCTCCAGGCTTTGCTATGCAAAGCGAGCAGGGCAGCAGTGATGCTGCTGAGGGGAGGAGCAGAGCCAACAGGAATGCATTCCTTTGTAAAATCCTCTTGGCTTCACTGGAGATTTCAGACAAACCTGCAAGTTTGGACTTCATATGAAAGTTGAGCCGCACATGACTCTCTCAGCTTGTCACGGCTTTATTTCTATCTCTAGCTGCTTGCCGTGGGTAAGGCATAAAGCCTTGCCTGCTGAGGAAAGGCAGACTCCTTGTTCTAAGAGAAATTTGAATATAAAAGGATGTGCCACTTATTTTGCAATCTATGCAGCATCTGCTTTTCGGCTCTGACCTCCCACAGCAGCATACACATGCTCTCTGCTCCACCCTTGGGTATGCAATTCATCCAAAATCTTGAGCAACTCCTAGTGAGCTCGCCTTCCCTCCTGTAGGCTTCCTCTGATCCCCTGCAAACTGAAGCCACTAGACAAGGACACATGCTGAATCCTTACCCTGAAATGATTTATGCAATCTCTTTATTATTTGTGCTTACTAATTTTGATTTACCCCAGTTAACACAAGCAGTTGTAGCCTCAGATCCAGGCAGCTCTACAGACACATATCCAACACATACCCCTTGGTTATAACTCCAACAACTTCACTACCTTTTCCCTTCACACTCATTTCCCCTTTTGACAGAAAGGTGTTTTATACCAGCAACATCTTACATACAAGTACACCCTGAATCCCTCTGTAAGCAGCAATCAGGGAGATAAGATGGAGTGGTGGGTGTGGAGGAGGTGGGTGGGCTGGCTCTGGGCTCCTAGAGCCTCTCACCCTGCTGAGCTCACAGTGTGACAGAGCAAGAAAAGCCAGACCCAACAGGTGGGTGTCACTTCACAGAGCAGAGATAAGGCCTGAGCACCTGGGGCTGATGAGGACAGGGAGTATCTGTGCACAGTGCTTTACCCACAGGTACCCCCGTCCTGACTGCTGAATGCCACAGTCCCACATGAGAGCACAAGTGGGTTTTAATCAGCTGTTGGGTCATTTACTTGGACCTCAAGATACTCAGGCTAAGAGTGTTTGCATCCAAAGCCTTGGGGCACACAGGACATCTGCAAACACAGCAAGCCGTGCATGCCATGGAAACCCTGAGAACATTCTAGGAGCACAGAGAGTCAAAGGATTTTGCCTTTATTGCCATTTGAGGCTGCCACAGACATGCTCTTAGTACTCTGGCACCTTCAAATATCTCTACAAAGGGTCACCTGACTGGCTTGCACTTGGCCTTTTCCTTTCCCACATGACCCATGGCCTCATCCAGACCAGTGACTGGGCACAGGTGACAAGCAGCAGGATCCATGGAGGTGTCTCATCAGCCTGTTGTAAGTGCATGGAGCATCCTTTGAGACAGGGAACCCAAGCTGTTAGCTGTGTGGTGTTGTTCCCATTTCATACAGCACACAATACATTTTGCAGTACCAAAATCATGAGGACAATGGGAATTCTTTGACGAACATTTGTACAATTAATTTTGATATTTCAGGGTAAAAAAGTCCCATCTTTTGGCGACATTTGTTTGGAAAAGATATAAGTGATTTAGAATTGTTAGTGTTCCCTTCAGACTGCAGCAAGCTGTCCACAGGACTGTTGTGAGGAATACACAGTATCATCAGATACATGTGTTACTCACTCTGTAGAACAAAGAGCCTGGAGATAATTCACCCTTTGGCCACAACCTTTGAGCTAAAACCTCTCCACAGAGAGGGACACACTGATGTCCTGTTTGTAACTGGGACTTTTGCACCCCCAATATCCAGGTCCTGAACCAGGACCTGTCTAGGCTTAAAAGAGTTCAGCTGAGGGATCCTTCACCCCCAGTTTCTGGCAGGGTCCAGGATAATTTACCCAGTTGTGTGGTTTTGTTAAGAACTGCACAGAGCAGTATCACGGGACTTGCTCAAAAGCCAAAACCAAAGTGACATCCAGTCCTGTGCTGTACGATGGGCTAGAGGCCTGAGATGGATTTGGACATCCAGCGCTGAACACCTCAGGGGAGGGAAGCACAGGGTCACAGCTTTGGGAAGGGCAAAGCCTTGGGGGTTTTATTGCTTTTGGTGAAAATGAAATAAAAGAACAGAAAGCTCATGGCAGAGTGTGGCCTCACATGTTTATCCCGTGTCTCCAGAAGTACTGGGAGTGTTTGCCATGTGGAAAAGCAAGCCAACCAGCTATTTTTAAACTCATTTGATTCAACACATATGGGCTGAATTCTGTTAGCCACAAGGACCTTCTGATGTAGTTACTGCAATTGCCACTAGACAGAGCTGTTCGTCTGATTTCTGACCTCGGCAGCATTTACGAGCTGAGTGATGCACTGGAAATCTAGGAGGAGTTTGTGTCGCAGACTCCTTCAGAGAAGTGGCACATGCCTGCAACAACTGCCTGGCCTGTGCAGCCAGGGTGGAGCTGTAGCACCACACTATAAATAATCTCCCTGGAACTGAGGGCACGAATTCCCTGGTCACTCACCAAGAGTGAGTGATAAAGAGATGACAGATGAAAAAAAATAATCTCTGTTTTCTTGGTTAAACTACAGTGTGTATGTTGGACTTGAAAATAAGGAATACATCTGGACCTCTAAAAGCTTTGTGACAAGTCCCTGATGGTGGAGTTACCGTCAAATACATTTTGCCAGAATTTGGGAAAGGCACAAACAACAGAATCTTTGGAAAACAGGAGAGTTTTCATTCCAGGCGGGGAACATGCATGCAGACAGCCATCAAGAGAGTGCCAGCAGACTGGACTCGATGATTAGGGGAATGCAGGTGGTTAAAATACAATATAGCAGTTAATCATCAGGTAACTACATCTGACCTCAGCTCTGCAGCACCTCTGGGCTCTCCTGCCCAGTCCCTCCAGCCAGGTAATCAAGGAAGCACCCTGGAAACTAAATGCTTGGAGGTGCACCAGTTGATAGCAGCCAGTTATCTGGTCTTTCCTGATACGTTTAGGGCAAAACACTTTTTCCTTAAGGAAAAGCAAGCCCTGGCTTTAGGAGGAAGCAGAGAGATCAGCATTAGCCCTGGTTCTCTGAGGTTCACACCCTGATTTGCATCGCAGGCAACCCAGAGCAGGAATTTCTGGAATTTCTGCAGCTGTAGCTGCAGCATTGGTTTCATCTGTCATTGGAGTTAAACAGCTGTGCAGCCACAGCCAGTGCTGGCCCAGCATCCTGCACAGCCCACGCACACAGCAGGGCTGCTGTGAGCATGGCAAAGGTTTCAGCCCATTTACCTGCTGGTGTCAGCTCTGGGCTTTAGGTGCCACTTCAGTGCCAGGTAGGGAGTGCTGAGGCAGGTAACTACCTCTGCTAGGCAGGAACTCTCTCTAAGGGTATGTAAAGGCCACAACAGGACTTGAACTGCCTACACATCACACCTCAGGACCTTAGGAAATGCCTGTGTTGCTTAAGAACATACCTGTAAAACCTTTGGCTCTTTTTCTCACTTACTCAGCCAGCTCTGACTTTCACACTTATTTTCTGTCAGTCTTTGCCTTGGTCCCAAACTGGTCTTTCCCCTCAGTGAGCTGCAGGGCTCTCCCCCATTACCCTCCTGTCACAGCAATAACTAGAAGTGAGATAACCCTAGTCTGACTTGGGGTTCCTTGTTCTCCTTGAACAATAAAAGAAGCAGGCACTGAATAGACAGTTTGGTTTTGCTCTGTCAGCATAATTTCTCCCCTCGACACCACCAGGACCCGAGGCCAAGCCATGCACCCCCCGTGCCGTGCTGCTGCGTGGGCAGGGCGTTGTGGCAGGGAGGAGAGGGTTCAGAGGCAGGTGGCAGGTTCCTGCCCCTGCCCACTCGCACAGCAGAGCTGAGTTCCTCCTCCTGCCCTGGGCAAAGTGCAGGGGCACAGCCCAGACATTAGCACATTAAAAGAGGGTAATTCAATAGCTGCAATTTCCAGTACTAATTATTTCTGTAGAGCTTCTGAACTCAGTGGTATTTCTTGCACCTATTGCCTCCTCACCTCTTGCAGAATTTTTAGCTGAAAGAATTAAGGGATTGATCATATCCACGTGGAGAATAAAAAAAAGGAAACTATGATCTCTCTGTCAGTTCCCCTGATGAGCAAAGAGAGTACTGCTGTCTCGGTGACAACCTGCAATCTATGACTTCAGTTCCTGTGCTCAAGTTGACATTATTTCTTTTGCCCTTCATAAAGGCATCCCTCCCTGTGTGGCCCCTTCTCCTTTCTCCAAACCAGCCAAACAATAAAACCCCAGTGAACGCAGTGCTCCCTCCTGACCTTTTGGCCTTGAATAGAAGATCCTTTAACCTGTGCCTGAATGTGATTCTTGGAAACATTTAGCAGTCCACAAACTGAGAAGGAGTTCCTGTAAAACCAGCCTTTGTTTTTTACTATGCAAATGTGTTTCTTCGACAAACACAAAATTTCTTGGGCAAGAAATGATGTAAATATTGGCTGACAGTGTCATAGCAGCAAAGCTGTGCAGATACTGGCCACACTGTGAAATCTGCTGTGCCTCTGCTAATAAGAGCAGGATATTGTTCCTTTTCCAGTCCCTGTGCAAGTGGCACACTGCAGGAGCAATGCTCCACCAGTATTGGTGGACAGGGTTGGAACAGCACTGTGTGCACGCAGCATGTATGGAACGTGAATTGATTTGATTTTGATGACATGACAGTTGATATAATGCTCTCTGATACTGGAACATGAAGCTCAAGTCTGAGGAATAGATTTGAGAATATGCTTTGTTTTAGCAAAGTGACACCTCTGGCTTTAAAAAAGAGAAGTTAATGGAGTCTTGAGTTGGTCAGCATGAAAGATCTTTGGATTAAAGTCACGTTTGGATTAGGATAAAGCCAACGAAGCACTCAAGCTCCAAAGGCTGGACACGTCCTCACTGTCAAGAGGTTGGAGGCTGGCACTCTGGTGAGGTCAGCAGTGCTCTGGGAACACCCACTTGCTTTAGCCAGAGTGCCTGGAGGTCATTTACCTTCAGGTCAGACCATGACCCCTCTCGCTGCAGAGTTGACACCGGGGTGGTCTCTGGGCACAGAGATCAGGTGCACTCGGTGCCCAGGCTGAGCTGAGTTAAACCACAGCTCAGAGCTGCAGCTCCTCATTTCTGCAACTGGTTTTGGTGAAGACGAATTCCATTCTCCAGGTACCTGTTCCTGAGTTCCACCACAAAGTGGCAGCGCAGCAATTGCCATCCATCCCAGACAGGGGTGATGCTGGTGACAGCCAGGTGGGGGTCCCACTGAATCACCACCAGTCACCCCTGCTCATACCATAACAGCGCCACGCAGGGTTCACCTCCTTACACTTGCATGAGCAATGTGGATGGGAGTTTCCTGCCTTGTTTTACATGGCAAAAACCTCTTGCAGTACTTTCTGCTTACTCCTTCTTCCAACTTCTGGCTAATCTGAACTAATGAAAACTACAATGATTTATTTGTTTTAGCAGAAACACAAAGTATCAGAGGCATCAGTCACAGGGAAACACAACTCCAGGAGAAAACCAAGAACAGAAAGAGTCCTTCAAAATCTTGAGCACTTTCTTCCTCTGAAGACTGAACAGTTTGGGCCCACTGAAACTCTTGCAAATATCTCCATTGATGTTAGTGCTAGCTTGATTGAATTAAATATTTTTCTTTATACAACATGTATATATTATAAATGGCATATATTGCTGTTTCCTAGTGGACAGAATTTAGCATTTGTGCTGGGTACTAAGGGCAACACACACTTTCTCCTTCAGTCCAACCATCACAAGTTTCACCCTCTGACAAACCACTGCCGATATATTATTTTAACTGCATTGCTGACAAGTTTTATGTCTACTGGCAGCCTAAAACCTTTCCTTCTGCCCTTGTGCAGGACCCTCTACATAAACCCTAAGGAGCACAAGGTTGGGTTCTGAAACACTGGTACCAGGGCTGGGCTGTGTTAGACTCCCTTCTCCCAGGACAAATCCAGGGCTGGGAGGGCTGTCCCAGGCTGTGTTCAGCTGGCCAAGGCTGTCAGCTGGAATTGCCCCAAAAGGGAGGGAAAAGAAGTGATTTCTGAATTAGTCAAACCCATCATACCTCTGTCCTTATTCATCTCCGGTTTCAAGGCTATGATCAAGCAGTTTTCCTAGAGGAGCTGGCCAGCAGCCCCAGATTTATTGGCAGTTTGAGCCAATGGTACATCTATGGGGAATTTACCCTCTTCCAGCTATCCTCATGGACTCCAGCTGCCCGGACCTGCATGCAGACAGGCTGTATTGCCACAGCAAGGATTATCTCTTTAGCTTGGCTCACTCACTCCTCCATTGCCTTCCTCACTACCAATAGCTGGAGACAGAGCTGGCTCTGGCAGTGCTGCTCCCCCTGGCCAGCTGGCAAACCCTACCAGCCTGCAGTTATCATCTCCCTCTCATCTGAGAACTGGTTTGGGATGATTTGTTGCCACTGAAGTGCTGCTGCTCTCAGCAGCTGCCTGCCCTGTCTGGCAGCTGGAGTCAGCCTCTCCTTGCTGTGTGGTGCATCAGGGCTTGGCTCAGGGACTCCAGTCATGCACAAGTCATGCTCCCACACCTAATCTCTGTGCACTCACTAGGAAATAGCCTCCAGCTGCTGGGGGGGATGCACTGGAGTGAGAGAAAAAGGAACCAACAAGGAAATGGAGAAAGGGGACAAAGAGGAGAAGCCAGATGCTCTGGGGAAACTCTTATTGCTGAAAATGCTCTAAAGGTAGAGAGAATGAAGGATCCAACAGAGCTCAACAACAAAACATGATATATCTCATGCCAAGTCCATTCTTCAGTGGTTCAGCTTGCTCTGAACAATATTAGCTCATCTTTGAATTCATCTGGGGTGCAGCACATCGAAGAGACTGAAGTGTTTAAGACAGAAGATGTCCTGTGTGGGCTTGCCCTTCCATGCTGGAATTGCAATATTGGAACACAAATGGAACCATCTCGGTATGAATGAGATCCAAGTCAGAAACCAGAAGGCCAAATACCCAGGAAAGCAGGGTGGAAAGGCGACTGATATTTCTGAGGTCTATCAAGGAAGGATGAAAGTGCTTTTTCCACTTTACTCTTTAGCTATGTCATACATGCTGTGACACAGACACGACTCCACACATAGGCAATGTGTGGTACTGTGAGGGCAATAAATGTGACGAACAGGCTCTGTGCTGCACCACTGCTCTGTCCTTGAGGCCAAACCTTCAGCAAAAGCCACCCCTCATCCCTCTGCCCAAGGGAGGGCCTAAGCTGTGGGCATTACAGGACAGGAATCCAGTGCTAACTTCAGGAACAGAACGACTGACAGAAATCTCCTGTTGGGATTGATCCTGGGCACTGTCCTACTGGTTTTTACTGGCTCTTCCATGCAGTGGGGTGGAATTCTGTCTGTACAGTGAGGTGGGACTGTGCCCCCCGATGTCCACTCCAGCGCCATGAAGAACCAGGTTCCTGGTGAGGAGTCCTAGGAAATGCTTCCCAATTGAAAACAAAATGCAGGAAGTTTGGACAAATCACTTAGAGCAAAGGTTTGTATTGCAGCAGCCTGCCCAGGGGCTACATTATCCCAGATCAAATGCTGTTCTTCTGTAAAAGGTATGTCAATTTTTCTCTAATTCGTACATACACAATGAAGACAGTGGAAAATCTGACTGGAAGCAAGTAATTTTTACTACCTTTAACAAACAAGCTCTTTCAAAACGAATCCCAAATTTGCTTTCCAGGTTTTCCTTGAGTCAGAACACAGCTGACACTGCACTTCGGAATTCCTGGCGTGTGATAAACACAACAATAAGATAACACAGTGCAACTGAGCTGGCACAAGATTTCTAGTAGGGCCCTGACCTCTCTGTCAAGCTAATTAGGAAGATCAGACAGGCATTAGCGCTGCAGCCGGGGGATCCAGGCCGTGCTGCTAACTCGGAGTGACGCGGGAGCGCGTGCGGTGTGAAGCTCCGGAGGCTGTTTCTGCACCAGACTCCAGCGCGTGTGAAAGCTGCCGCATGGCTCATCCATCACGGGCTGTCAGCTGCCCCTCCAGTGCCAAGTGGGATGCCACACAGCATTCAGTATGCAGAATCAGCAGCCCAAGAAAAGTAGTCATCGACAGCCATCCACATCTCAGTTGTAGCTACTAACCTTTGCCTCCCAAACCAGGAAGATATTCCATGATCTTATGGTTTATGACCTCTGAAATTCTTGCAGTTGGAAGTGCAGTAAAACGCCAAGAGCTTCAGGAACTGCACATGACAACCTGGTGCAGAGGAAGGGAAGCTGCTTCAAAGCTATTGGTGATCACTTGGTTTTTAATTGGAATGAGAAAAGCAATGTTATTTTTGCTTGCTATTGCTTTGTTGCACTTGCCATCTAACTTGATTCATGGTAATCCTCTTACCACAGCCATCTGCCAATTTGCAGTCAATTACTCTGATGTACTGAGCCCCTCTGGCTGCACTAGAACGTTAATCTGAACCATCTCACCTTTCCATCCACTCCAGCAGTGTGTGCCCTTCCCCTGTCACTGCTAAACAGCTCCCAAAATGGATCAAAATGCAGGACCTCCTGAGAAGGCTTTGCTTTTGATGCCTAAGAATGCCTTATCTTACCTTTCTCAATGATTAAGCAGATCCTGGCATATGTTATTCTGATTTTTTAGCCACAGTTAATTCATTTTTAGCTACAACATATTCTACATTTCTGTAAATGCAGATCCTTTTGCTTTATTTGTTTTCTCCATATTATTACAGAGCAAGATGGATTTCCAAAGCTTTGAAGATAAAAATGAACAGTGATCCAGATAAAAATTCATTTGCTGTCCAAGCAGTTAATGAACATGCACATCCACTCCTTAAGTTCAGGACCAGCTGTGTCTTTGCTTTCTCCCTCATTTGGGGAGACGGGATAGGACTTAGATCCCTAGAGGAGTGGGAAAGATTTTTTTTTGCCATCAGTAGTTGAAGACAGTTGGGAAATGCATGAACCTTTTAAAGAATACAAAGAGTTTTCTCATGCCAAAGCATGGCCCAAATGCTGGTGCTGCTGAAGCCGATGGCTTCCACATGAGGGGGCCCTCAGAGATGAAGCGGTGAGGGTTGATCTGTGCAGCAGGTGTGCCAAGAACAGGGCTGACATCTGGAGCTGAGCTGTGAGGGGGCAGCTTTGTTCTATCAGCAAACTCATCTTGACATATCTGTCTGGATTCCTGCAGAACCAGAAGTCCAGGACAGCTGTGATCCAGTGGCTCAGGCCTGCGGAGCACACATCCACCTCTCCTGGTTTAGCTTCTGGATTTAAACTGCTTTGGTACAGGGAGGTGCTTAGTCCTCAGGCACCACTGAAACCCCAGGGATATTGGAATAAATCCACTCTCAGCTACCTTCCCAGCTGGAACAAAAGAGGGCCTGGGCATCCGAAGGGAGACAGCAGCTCTGGCCTGAGATGTGGGATGAACTGGATTCACTGGTTATGTCTTTGTGTGTGCTTCTGTTCCAAGCACTATCCAGAGATGCTGCCTGAGATGGGAGGGTGAGATTAATCCTTAGCAGTTCCCACCAGCTTTGTCCAGGGGGTATATTCCCAAAAGCATTTCACCCCCTAATGAAGCCATTGCTAACCCTGAGCAAATCGAATCGAGATGGCAGCAGTGCCCAAGAGGCTGAGCAGGAGCTGCTGCTCAGCTTTAATTCAGGGAGGGATTATTGACACATCAGGGCTGTCTAAATGGCTTAAGAGGCCTAATGCCACACAAACCTCCCGTTCCTTGGAACGCTCTGAGTCCGACACAGATGCACATTATGAGATTGTCAGTGTTAGAGGGGGAATAAAAGGAAACAGCAAATGCTTTCCAGCTGGCATATTTAAATGCTCTCCATCTTCCTCTGAGACATGTGCAGGTTAACTTCAGCTGATGACAGATCCCTCATCCAAATGCTGCTCCAGAAAACATGAAGTCGTTATATTTACCCTGCAATGAGCATAAACAAGGGAACAGTCTTCAAATCATATGTCTGTGTGTCTGCAACCAGAACTTACTTAAACATATTAACTTTAAATACAGAAACAAGGCACAAAGTTTCAACCTGCTACCTTAAACTAATTCACCCTTCCCAACAGAAAGCCTCACAGAGAGCCGAGGGGGTGACACCTCAAGGACCAGCTGGTTCAGGTCAGGCTATCTCCATCCTGCTGCTCACAATACTACTCAGAAATCATCTGGTTGCAAAGCCAAGTGCCAGATATAGACCATATGGCAACAACACAACAGACAATTAAGAATAATACAGGCACAGAAAATTAATGTCCTCAGTTGCCAGAGGCTCCCCACACATGGAAGAGAGAAGACTATGGACCCCACGGCCATTCAGGCCTTTTTTTGGCATAACTGTGGTGTGGGCATGGTGGTAATCTGTGCACAGTGCTTTGGGAACCTGCTCTATGCTCCTCAGGCTCACAAAAGTCGTGTAACTAAACTTTAATTGAGCCTTTAAAATGAAACTTTCAGAAACCACAAAGGCCTCTGAGACAATCCCTCTGGGATAACAAATACAGGATAGAAATAACGTGGGTTTCACTCATTGTTTTCTCTAGTTAATGAAAAAGAGGCATTTTATTTATTTTTGGTTTTGTTTTGCACTTATAAAATACCGAAGAGGAAAATGTTTTCAGCTGTCAAGGGGAAAGTTACAGTTTATTAAATGTAGGGTTAGATAAATCATAGAATCACAGAATGGTTTATGTTGGAAAAGGCCTCTAAGATCAAGTCCAACCATTCCCCCAGCACTGCCAAGGTCACCACTAACCATGTCCCTAAGTGCCACATCTACACATCTGTTAAACCCCTCCAGGGATGGTGACTCCACCCCTGCCCTGGGCAGCTGTGCCAGGACTGGACAGCCCTTCTCATGAAGGAATTTTTCCTAATCTCCAGCCTAAACCTCCATTGGTGCAATTTACAGCCAGAAAATGAGAAGTGCCTTGAAACAAAAGTGGCCAAGTGTAGCATTATTTAACATGTGGCCTGTGCTAGGACACATCTGTACCACGAGCTCAGGACAGCTGTTGACCACAGTACCCACCGTGCAGGGAAGCTCTGGCCTCAGGTGAGGCTTGTCAGCACAGCTGGACATGGGCCCAGGGTTGAGCTCTGCTCCTGCTCAGGGCATGGTTGAGGCTGGGACACTGCCTACTGTTTGCTTCAAAAGGACTTTGTTTTCACTGGGTCTTCCTGTGCTGTCAGCACTACAGCCAACGAGTCAGACTGAGGAGAGTTGGTCCATGTGGTTTTCCTTTCCCCTGCACTGTTCTGACATAAAGCTTCAGCTGTGTCAGCAGAGTTTTTCCCAGTTTGAAATGGATGCAAGAAGTGAACCTGTCATGTCATCCAGGAGGGAGAGTGAACCCAGGCTAGAAGGGCAAAATCAAGGAGGGACATTGCACATATAAAACCAGACTGCTGGGACACTATACTAAAGCAGTAGTGAATGATAATCCCAGAAGGTGGGAGACCAACCACGATCTCTCAGCCAAAAATCATCAACTAAATGCTCTGACTTAGATTCACATCTTGAACTTCAGTCACTGATCAGACTCTGCAAGCTGTGCTGTGCACAATCAACAGCATTTTTCATAACACATTACACCATGAGGTAGACCAATACAGGGGTTCTCAGCAGTATGACTGGGTTTTTCCAAACTCCGAAGCAGATGTCCATGATCAGCCCCCAAATGCCCCATAATTCATTAAACCAAACAGAACTAGAGCAGATGAATGTCCTCTGACTCCAAGTGAAATGGATAATAATTATTTAAAAACTGCCAAAATACTCTGCCCTAAGCTCAGTGATTGACTCAAGGAAACAGAAGACTCTGTTGTTACAGATGTACTTGCATTTGTCCAGCAGCATTCCTGGTAGTCCAAGCAAGTCCTAAAAGACAACACAGTTGAGGGACAGCACAGCTCAGCAGGAGCATTTGAGTCTTGTGTAGGCATCACAGTTTTCAGGAAATCTCTGCCTTTGTTTCACTGTCAAATCTCTTCTGTGAGCTAGTTCAGACAGACTCTTCAACACCAAAACGTGCAGTGTCCATCACTGCAGCACCTCAGTGGCTGGGACCTGGTGACACTTTGGGTCTTTGCCTGGCACAGGTCAGTGACAACAGCCCTTTCCTCCCAAGGCAAACCAGTGTCTGTTTCCTTCCATCTCAAAACCACTGATGGATCACATTGTATATCCTGACTGTATGGCAGCTGCTGGGACACATCTTGGTGTCTCACCCAGGGGAGTTTTTCTAGGTCTGGTATTAACCTTTCCAGCTACAAACAGGCAGAATCAAGTCTTATTCCTTACCTGAAAATGAAAGGTCAGTGGTGCCCTGAACCATTTGTCTAAATAATAAATATTAATACATTGATCTTGACCTTCAGGTTGCAATTAGTCAAATGAGTTATTGTAATACAACAAAATGCAAGTCCCCTTTTCTCAGTCCTGGGCCTGCCAGCAGTGCAGTGCACAATGGTCCATCCATTGGTCAGGCCAAAGCCAATCGAAAAAGTATGGAAAAGGACTGGAAATAAGGAACCTGAAAAACGTTAACACTTTCAGACTGAGCCTGCTGACACATCGTTGAGAAAGCAAAGTGCATGAGGACTCTAATCCAAGACCATTGGCAGAAACAGAGCTGCAGCCCAGAGAGAGTTTCTCTCTCACAGGGCCTCTGGGACCAGTGAGCTGGGGAGGAATGTCCTCCTGGGGAAGAAACAGCTTCTACAACTACCACTTTGTCATGCTATTCATTAAATAATTCAGGAACGTGTAACACTATTTCCTTACTTTCAGACTAAATGACAAAATAAACCCTTGAGGCCAAAGCAATACTGCAGTGTCACCCACATGGCCCTAAATCTCCTTTCATAACTTCAGGGCACCAGAGCTCATTAGAAACAGCCACGAATTCATATATGCCCATCAAAGCTATTGATTTATTAAGTCTGGTTGATGACTCCATGGTAATAAACGGTGTGCTCCAAAGAATCTGGTCTCCTCATACAGGAGGTGGGATGAGACACCTTCCTGGCTGCCGGACATCCTGTGGAATGCTGGGGAGTTTCCCCCACTGCAGTCACACAGCAGAACAAATAACATCACTACCAGAAATGCAGATGTATCCCTGAATGGCTCGAGGGCTTGAGGAGAGTCACTGGGGTGATGTTCTCAGTGTGTCCCCCACTGCCAAGCACTAATGGCAGGGAGAACAGCTCACAGCATCCATCTCTGTGCAGTGTCTATTGCTTTATGCAGTTTACTATTTCTTCGAACAGAATTAAATGGTAACAGAAGAAAGATGTAAAAAATAGCTTTACAATATGTGGCTAACTACAGCAAAGCATATGTGCTGTGCTCAGTCTGAAAACACGTAGCCTGTCTTCACCATACTGAGCATGGGCCAAGCAATGGAAATTTGGATGATGTGGCTCTGTTTTGCGAAACAAACCCAGAAACATGAGGCACAGAGAAGTGTGTGTCGTGTACTGTCTCTGCTAGTGAAGATCACATGAGCTCCTGGTCTGTGCTCTGTCCCAGGGGAGCAGTGATGTGCGATCACACGGCCCCAGCTGGAACACAGACACAGCACTTGGCTCGTGTGGAGCTGCAGAGCGACGGGAGAGCAGGGCAGAGACATGGGCTGCACTCGGGGCTCTGTGACTTCGAGGGCTGTTGTGCTCCAGAGTACAGAAGGGCAATAAATCACTCACAGACATCTCTGTTATGCCAGCTCTGGAGATTTGACAGGAGCAAGGGGAGGGATAACACAGAGGGATAACGTGACCCTGGGGCAGAAAAACTGCCACAGCTGTAGGGCCACAGGCACAAAAAAACAAGCAAAGAGACGGTTCTTTCTGAATGGGAAAGGAAAAAACTGCATTTGTCATCAAATTAGCATTAATCTCTGAATCCAAAGCGCCAACAAAATAAATTGGAATGACTCTTCAGCAGGGATTGAATGTTCCAGGGGAATGAGCAAGAGGATTTGTAGACTGCAGAGTAACCTGGCCAGACCCTGGCCCAGGGCTGAGGGGCAGAAAGGAGTTTCACAGCTGTGCAGCAGTTTGCTGGGAATACTGGTGGCTGCAAAGGATGGAACTGATTGAAAATGAATGAACAAATAGACCCATATAGGGTGTGATGCATCACCTCAGCTGAGAGGGCTGCTGGGAGGAGGGTTGAACACAACAGCATAATGAAATGCACCACCAGCAGCTTCACTCCTGAATTTTTGTTGTAGTGCATTTGGATAGAACTTCCTGTTTTCAGTTTGCTGAATGATACATGAAGTTTTATCATAGCAATATCTGGAATAATCGTTGCTGTTGTGTTGGTCATAAAGAAGCACTAAACAGATGAGGAGAAGCCCATTGAATTTCCAGATGATTTGACCATCTGACTTTTCATTTCTTCACCTACAACATCATGTCCCCAGGAAACAAAGGTTTTGCAAATAGCTCGTTTTGCCAGAGAAACATCCTGCTACCACGAAATGCACTGCTCATTAACTGTTTTCATCAGTGCTAGTGAAATCAAAGACAGAATTCCCACTGACTTCAGCGGACAGGATCGTGCTCCACAGCCTGATCCAAAGACAACAAACACCAAGAGAAGGTGCTCATTGATTTCAGCAGACTTCAGGTCAGGTCAGGATCTCAGCCATTCATCATTGCACATAAGGGAGTTTTGCCATTAAAATGGAAATGAAATATCTTCCCCCTGAATCATCAGGGGGAACTCAGGGCATAATTGATGAAAAGCCAAGTCAGAAAAATTATGTTGTCTTTCAGTGAGGAAGAATGTTATCTTGGAAACCAAAGCTCTGACATGAAACATCCATAAGCAAAGCACAAAAAGAAACTCGATACTAATCACATGCTAAAGAGAAAGAGCAATGCAGACTAACCCCCTCCCTGCTGACTCAGATGGGAAGCTGTGGTGAGGTATTACTTGTTTCATGCTTAACTGCCATGTACAGAGTTGTCACCTAAAAAAGCATCTTCTAAGCAACTGAGTGTCTCTGCACTCAACTACTTTGTTGGATGAACTGCCAGATAATTAATGCCAGAACCAGAGGTACTACATCATATACCAAACTTATGCTACAGCTTCACATAAAGCACCAGTACAGTGTGACATGGACTCTGTGTCTAACTCAGTCACAAAGGGCAGAGGTTCACCAAGTTGCAGCATTTGCCCCTTGACAGCACCATTGTGTTAGCAGCTCCATCCCCACCACTCCCCAGTCACTGATGTCCGGATGACTGGGGCAGCAAACCATGGAGATCTTCAAAGGAACTAGCACAGAAAACAAATTTCTCACCAAAATTATTTGGTGGAATGTCCACACAGAAGATTATACTGTGAACCTTTTAACTGCTGTGTAGGTAAACCTTTTGTCAATGTGCTGTCAAATCTGTGGTAGGACTGCTGCTGAAGCTCCTCTGACTGACCAGCACAGACCAGAGACAAGAGCTTGCAGCTAATGAAGAACTTCATTAGGAACAGGAACTGGGTTAGATTAATTTCTTCATGACACTGATTGACTTGGACAGCACATTTCACTAACATTTATGCTGCAGGGAAACCTAATTATGATTTCCCTGAGTGACAGGATAAGATGACACAAAACATGTAATCAAATTTTGAAAGGGCAAATTAGTGCTGTAATTGTTTGATAATTCCTTTCCAGTGTTATTTGAGCCATTCAATATATACAACGAAATGAAGATTTGCAACTGTATCAATAAACACCACTCGCAGGACATTCTTGCACCTCCCGGGTCAATGTTTCTGCTGCTTGCCAAGGATAACCAGGAGCTGTAGATGGCTGGTCCCGAGTGTCCCTGCTGTGAACTTGGCCTGGGTTTGCTGCCATGGAAATAGTCACCTGCCAGACGCTGTCTGCGATGCCCCAGGGCAGCCTTCTGATGTGCTCCGTGCTACAAAGCTCTTACTCCGCTAATGCCTCTGTGTGTTTGGCTCTGACATTGATTAACGGATTAAAGGCACAACTTTGTCACCAGTGAGGCAGCAGAAGGGACTCCTGATTCTTACAGCTGAAGGTATTTTCTACTGAGTGGCTCAGAAGAGAATGTGTCTGAGTGGAAGAGGCTCAGGCATGTGTGTCATCTCACGGTGCAGACAGATGTGTCACCTCACTGCTTTGATTCCCACTGTAACAAAAGCATCTGTGACTATAGCAGAGGGATGAAGAGAAACAGAAGTGTAGGCAGGATTTAACAGTCTTTGAGGGCACAAACCAGCACACAGCTCTCACTTTGCACCAGGGGAAAGGATGGCTGCAGAGATTAGCTTTCTGCTGCAACTCATCCCACACACATTAAGCTCAGTCTGTATCATCATCAGAGAGATGAGACACCAGCGATGCCAAACTCCATGGCCTGTTCATGCAGAACACAGCAGTTATCCCTTGGCTGCGCTTCAGTTCTAATGCAAAACGTGAATTTATTGAAGAGAACTGCAGGATAATCCATCAGGTTAATGTCTCCAAGGGCAACTCATGCCCCATCACAGATGTCAGCCAGACTCTTCCCCAGCTGAGGCAGAACAAAGCCAGGAGAGAGGTGCCTGGAGGAGCAGCAGTGGCTGAGGTTCCTCCTGTACTGATGCTGCCCATCTACTCCCCAATCCATGGGGCCCAGCCAGGGGCCCTGGGAGCCAGGAGAGCTGGGAAGGGGTGGGCAGGCAGCAGCCTTCACCCACCTCCCAGCTGGGGCAGTGGTCCCATGGGCTCAGCCACACTGTCCTGCCTGCTCTCTTCAGCTCCAGCGCTGGGGAATCTGTACTAGTGTATCCCAGGATCCCTATAGCTCTGCACCCACATGCAAAGTTCTGCTAAACTCCGTTTGGTTGAGTATTTAGATGCTGCTGCTAAAAACGGCCACGATTGGCTTATTTAGTTTTACATTTAAGAAGTAAACCACTCTAAAGTGCATGTGAACTTGGCATGTAGCACCAGTGTCAGAGCAGGGCTGGTGTGATGGCATCTGAAAAACTGCCCAGGTTTCAAGGGTTTGGGTATCTTTGACTTGGACAAATGAGATTTTCAGTTGAACTCACTTTGAAGAGATCTTTCGAGGTCAAACTGAAATTCTACACGAGCAAAATGAGTTACACACTTTCAAGTGTAGGTCTGTGTGTATCCTTGGAGCTGACCTTGTGGTTATCATGGATTGCAGGTGATTAATAGGCAAACATCCTAATTCTGCTGTGAACAGCCATCAGAGGAATCTGTGCTATAGAATGTATATAATGATTTATTTAGCCACTTAAGTCCTCCATGTATGTGAGCCAGTGGCAGATGGAATAGAAGATTCCATAACATGAATGGACTAAATAAAATATAAATTGACTTTGCTCCAGGAAAATTACAAAATGTGGTGTGATTCCAGAATGAATGTGTGATTCTAATTATGTGATTCCCATTAATCACAGAATCATAGAATCAACAGCCACTCTGTCCCCAGCCTGGAGCGCTGCATGGGATTGTTATGGCCAAAGTGCAGGACCAGCACTTGGCCTTGTTAAACCTCATCCCGTTGCCCTCAGCCCCCCTCTCCAGCCTATCCAGGTCCCTCTGCAGAGCCCTCCTGCCTTCCAGCAGATCCACACTCCCCCCCAACTTTGTGTCATCTGCAAACTTGCTGATGGTGCACTCAATCCCCTCATCCAACTCATCAATAAAGATATTAAAGAGAACTGGGCCCAACCCTTTTTAAGGGTAGTTGGGGAGGGTTGGGGATTCTTTTACCTCTTCCATCAGGGACTTGTTTCCATTCCCTCCCATCTACTTGGTTTGCTCCCTCTGCCTGATGGCAGCCGGGGCAGAGCTTCACCATCACCTGCTGAATTTCTTTTGGGCTTGAAAGGGTGTGACTCCAAAGTCTATTCCCCTTTCACTATCCCTAATGCTTCTTAATTTCTCTACCTCTTCCTTGAGCTATAATAATGAATTAAATCCAGGCAGAGCTAGACAATAGCTGGAGAGGAGGATGAGGTGTGACTGAGGCAGAGCTCGGCAGCCCTTCCTCCTCCCCAGGTAAGCACCTCTGGAAGTGAGTGTTTCAAACCCCAACAGGCAGAGGATGCAGGCGCACCCAAAGATTTGTGCCCTCTGAGCAGAGACCTTTTTCCCTAATCTGCAGAATCTCTTCCCTCAAAGACTTTTCTTTTCTGGCAGATGTTGAACAGATGCTTTTTGTTCTAAGCAGATGGGAGAGATTTTTCAATTACCAATTATTCAAAGTGACAAAGAGCCCTGCTGCCTAACTCAGAGATGATATTGAAATAATATTTATGCACATTAAAAAAAACCACCATCAAAATAATATTATTAATCTGGATTACATTAAATTTATCACTGTTTATCACATTTTATTTGTTATCCCATTCCAGTCTAATCCAAGTGGAGTACAGTAAGGAACAATGACACTCCCTGCCAAGAAACTACAGCTACAGAGTGCAGTGGGACCCTTTGGTCTGCTCCGCTCCAGCCAGGAATGAAAACTACTCCTGGCTGTGGCACAAGCTCCTGGCA
Source organism: Acanthisitta chloris (assembly GCF_000695815.1). Classification (NCBI taxonomy): domain Eukaryota; kingdom Metazoa; phylum Chordata; class Aves; order Passeriformes; family Acanthisittidae; genus Acanthisitta; species Acanthisitta chloris. The sequence continues at coordinate 48,380 of NW_008673808.1, read as the reverse complement.
GTCCTGGAAAGCCAGAGAGCTGCAGTTTGTGAGCAGCACTGCTAAACACCAGGACAGTGTGTGCTGACTACAATTGCAGTCCCAGTTGGATTTCCTACCTCCCAGTACCCAACACTGGCAGTTCTGAGGAGGACGAACCCCTGACTCTACATGAAGACAACACACTGCTCTCTCCTTCACATGCCAAAGGATGGACAGGAGCAGGCTCCGTGTCTGTCACCTGGAGCTCTCTGGAGTAGACTGAAGATGCAGATCCCAAAGGGATCCCAGCACTCTGCCCTGCCATTCCAGGTTCTGTGAGAGAAGCTGGGAGGCAGAACAGCAAATAAACTGCATTTTCAGCACTGCTGCCTACAGTAATCAGTATTAATTGCATCCAAAAAATCTGAATTCACTTTAATAAGCACTGACTAGAGTATGGAGAGAGGGAGGGAGAGAGAGAGAGAGAGAGAGAGAGAGAGAGAGAGAGAGAGAGAGAGAGAGAGAGAGAGGACAAAAGGTCATGGAACAATTAGAAGATGTCAGTCAGGAGGGAACTCCCAGTACCTTGCCAAGTTACCCAATACACTCACAAGGACATAGTGAAGGGAGCCATAATTAACCAGATAGAAAAATTCTCTTTTGAACATTTTAAATCTCCTGACCATGTTGGTCTAACATTAACTGGAGCCCTTGTTTGCTGATTAACCTTGGTGATGGAATGGAGAAAGACGATGGTTTTTCTAACAGCATGGTACTTTTATTTTAGCTACACCATCCCCAAGTAGCTCAGTGATGCCATAAGCTTATCCTACAGCACTGCCTTTTTCAGGCTGCTCCAGAGAAAATCTTCCCTCTCGTAAAATAACCCTCCAATCTGAATAAGACTGAGAGGATGAAGAACTAAAGCTCGTTCAGCAGCTAAATCAATAATAGGGAGCTAATTTTACTTTCAGGATTATCACTATTGCCTCTGCTATTGTCTGGAATATTTTGAAGAGGGAAAAAGAAAGGTGAACTCTTTACAAACACTCCTGTACTACTTCAGTACTGCTGAAGCCCTGGAAGGTTTCCACAGGCACTGAAAATTCAGTGTATTCTTCCTCCTCACTGTCACTAGTGGGAGCAAAAGCTGTGTGTGACCAAAGGAAAGGGTCACAGAAAGGGCCCAGTGGTTTGGTTCCTGACCATTTCCATCACTGCCTCCAGCAACTCTTATTGTTTGATTTTCAGCAGATTTCTCTTTCAGATATTAAAACAAGAACAGATTTTCCTCATAATTCCCTTTTGATTGCAGGGAGAATTCATGTGAAAGGATATTCCTGGAGATTGAAATGAGCTGTTAGAAATGATGTCTCAAGAAGTGTTTAGAAAACACACAAACAATGTGCATTCTTTGGGACTGTTTGTCAGGGCAGATGCAACAATAGACCTCAGGAAAGACGAGCAGATGTTATTCTGCACACTCTTCATTTCAGAGCCTTTAGAAATTCATGAGGTCTTTTGTAGGTTTATGAATCTTCTAATAACAGTGCAGCTGTTCCATTCAGCACCCAAAGTTGTTCTTAGACGTTTACTTGCATCTGCTGATGTCGAAGGCAGTGCAGGAACGGCCTCGTGTGACAGGTCTGCAAGATGTTCTCTCCAAAGGCCACGCAGGCAGGGATGTGAGCTCCGTGTATTTCCCTCCTCCCAAGCCCTGGACACTGCTATTGCATAGCTGGAGACCTCTGGCAATTCAGTGTTGCACTGCCTCCAGTCCTGTGACACAGGGATCTCAAAGGCAGTTCAACTTTCTCGGGATATTCCCACTTGCTCCATGGGCAGCAGTATGGTTGTTTTCTGAATTTCTGAGCAGGATCAACAACAGCACAGGAACTCATGTGCTGCCACACACAAGTGTGTTCTCATTACATTCTGCTCAGGCAAGAGCAAATCACATTGCAGATGGTTTCGCTGGGAAATGTGGATTTCCTCAACCATTGCACTGTGCTGAACCCAACTGGATCTCCCAGAGCCAAGCTGTTCTACCACAACCCTGCTCCGATGGAGCTGCAATCCCTTCTGGTTGTGAATGTCCAGATGGAATATTTACATCTTTGCTCTTTCTCTATTTTTGTTGGCTCACCTTACGTTCACTTGAAATTCACTGGGGGGTTTATTCAGCTCTTTATTCTCCTGTTAATCTTGAAAAATGTTGCTTAATCTCACTCCTGTAGTAACTGCTGTAGCAATTGGATGTTCCCCAGAAGAAAACTAGACATGTTCAATATTGTGCTTGGCTACTCTCCAGAAGGTAGGACAGTGCCTCACAAGCTTCTGTCCCTGATCTACTGTTTGAAAATACACTTCAGTTACCTCTAGTGTTCCTTGAACGTGGCTAATCACCTCTCTAGATACAAAGCATCAGAGTGGTAATTCATCAAACACAGGAACCACAGAACAGAATTCCTTCAGTGCATGGTAATATCAGTTTCCTTTGACAACAGTAATATTTATTGTACCAAAAACATTTGCTGTTTGCATTCAGTGTATTTATTCCTCAGATGAGAACTTATGTGCTTTATCTATTAAGGATTGGCAGTAGTTAGTGTAGAGGCAAATACTTACTAATAAGCGTGAACTGAATTTGATATTCCTGAGTACAGAAGAGAGAGACATGGAAGAAAACACATAACTCAGTCAACAGGATGAGCTGCTGCTAAAGAAATAATACTGTGAAGTGGAGCAAGCAAATGACAGTGCTTCACTTAGAGTAAGAGCAGAATTAGTGTTGTAATTACTGGTCTGTGGCAGCACTGAAGGATGCAGAGAGCATCAAACTTGGGGTGGGCTTAACTCCTCCAAGGTGATCTCGGTTCACAGGAGGGACAGACCTTAAGGATGAAATGTCTCACAGAGTTGTGAAGGTCCTGGCAGATTCTGAATGTACAGACAAACACACTGTGCCAGTGAACGAGAAATCTCTCACTAGCTTTCCCCAGAAACTCCACTTTTTCTGGCATTACCAACCAGGACAGCAGAGAGCACAAAGGAAGCCCTGGTTCCTGTGCCTCCCGGAGAAGGAAGCTTGGACAGCCTGATGATTAAAAATAGAAGAAAGAAGCAGAACAACAGAAAAAAAAGAGCAGAAGCTGGGACTCCAGCCAGGTCTGATCAAAGAGCTGAACTGAGTCTGGGGGCTATCAGGGGGCAGATGCACAGTCTCCCTTCCTTCCTTCCTGCCTCCGAGTGACTCAGAGATGATTCTCACACTCTCCCACCTTGCTGTCCCATGGAGGGGTTGTTTCTGTTGTAGAGATTTATCAATTAAAACTAAGGCAAAGCCACACTGCCCAGCAGGCAGGTGACACTGCAGGTCACAGCTGCCCATGAGTCCACACCCAGCACCACTGCCTCACTCTCAGCTTGTTCCAGAGATCCCTGTGCAGAGCCACTGAAGACAGCGATATCCTAACAACCTCTGCAGCTACAGAGATTCAGAGGAAATGTGCCAAAGGAATGAGAGGAAATCTGACAACTAATACTTCCTATTTTCCTAGATCTCCCACCTGGAAGAGCAAGCTGCCAGGTGGCATCATAGACTGTGTTCCTGGGGCTGCTGTCCAGTTCGTAATGGATTGACACTGCTGTTCTGTGTTTCCCTGGATGCAGAGACTAGCTGAATGGTAACTATTCTGATCAACGTTCACTTCATGATTACAGAATAAAGGACAACATCTTTTCTGTCTCCTCTAAGGCAATGCTTGCTCGTTAGAGCTGGGAATGTCCATGTTTTCCAAACTCTGGCTGCAGCACTGCATTTGGAATTGCTGGTAAGAGCTCTTATATCTAAGTATTTGAAGATGCTTGGGCTAAGGAAATTAGTTTGAAGAGACTGCCAGAGATATCCAACTGTGCCACTGAGGTGGGAGATGGACAGCTGAGCTGCCTCCTGACAGGGCCTATGGAGAGCCTGGGAATTTGAGGAACGGCACAGGCAATGGTTTTCAGTGCTCAGAAATTTATAACAGTTTTTGTGCACTTTGGGCCCCTCTCCTTTAGGTGCCACCATCATCGACCAGTTTGCAGCACTTGGAGAAGACAAAGCAGACAAGAGAGTTTTCCATTAAATCCTATGAGTGATGGAATGCTTCCAGAGCTGAGGATGAGCAGGGAATGGGAGGCAGAACAGGTACTCTCCTGCAGATCTACAGTTGCTCCCTGCCTCCTTGGCCAGGATGTGGGAACACTCCTGTCTGTAACTGCTTCTTCCAGGCTCTCCACGGAGTTCTATGCTTGAAGAGAGAATGGTACTGGGAACCTGAGACTCCCCTTCAAATACACTGGAAAATAACTGACAGACATTCCTCTCTGGATGTAGAATGGGACACAGCCCAGGATATTCTGCTATGAATGTGCAACCCTTGAATCTGCCATATAATCTAAAGGAAAATCTGAAGGCATCTCCAGGCACTAGGAGGACACTGTTCCATAAAATGGAATATAAGCAGATTAATATCACCAAGGGGTTTCACATTCAGCCTCTGACCCAGTTAAAGGTAAATCGATGAGAGCACCACGAGCAGTGAGCTGTCAGCCAATCTATCAGCAAAACAAGCACCAACCACATTAGGCTACTTTTAGAAGATCAGGGCCTCATCAAAACAATCTCCCAGATCTCAAGCCAGTGAAAACTGCCCAGCTGGGGCAGTTCAATCTCCTGCAGCTCTGGCAGGCGAGCGCTGGCCAAAGCCCTGGCACACAGACTGCCCTGCCATCCGTTCTTCTCAGACACAGATGCTACCACTGCCTGCCCAAGGGAAGCAGGAGAAGGAAAAAGGGAAATTAGGAATCTCAAAAATGTCTTCACTTACATTAAAAAAACCCCATGAAACATTACCTTTATGCTTCTAATGTGTTTTTTTTTTTTCTTTCTGAGAATCAAACCCTGAATATACTAATGAAAGTCCTGAAAATGTTTGTAGTTTTAAAGGGCTTTGTCCTGACTTTATTTCTGTGCAATAAGTACTGGCAAAGCTACTCTGTCATTTTGATTAAAAAAAAATCTATAAATAAACAAGTGTGGTTGATGAAGCAAAACTGCATTTCCAGCAGAGGCATACGCTCAACCACAGAATAATAAAGAAACAAAGGACTTCATCCAGAACTTTCCAAAACATGTTGTCATTGTGCCTAGGGGCTTCAGCTGCTGGCTCCCAGTCCTCTTCCCTCTGCATCCAGCTTCAGAGGAGCTCCCCACTCCAGTGCAATCAGACCCAGATTGACTGGTTTTTGGAAGGAACTTATTGTTATCATTCCCTTTCATTTCAGGCACTTCCCCCAGTCCCAGACTCGCTGTCTCTCCCAGCCAGGCCCTGGAGGAAGGCGCTGTCCTGCCTGGACTGGGCACAGTCTCTGCCTGGGACAGGAGCCACAGCTGCTGATCCACACACTATTTTTAGATTCACATTTTCTTGAGAAAACGCCTGAAGGACTCATTAAAGCAGCTTCTCCTCTCTGATCCGACGCTCCCACGTCGGATGCACTTGGATTGGGGATCCTCAGAGAGTAGGGCTCCATCCAGTGTCTGCTGGATGAGTTACTGAAAGCTCTGCTTAGGAATTCAACCTCAGAGATTTACGCCTGTGCTCCTGCTCCAAAGGAAAGTCATACTCTTCAATAATAAATCCAGTAGGAACCAGCAACAACTGGAAGAGAATTTTCAGCACAATTCTCAGCTGGTTTGCTGGACAGGCAAACATCCTGGATGATTCCAACCTTTCTGGCCCTGTTCTGAGTCAGACAAGGCTGGAGCAACAGTGTGGGGCTATTACAAGCAATAGTTGATCAGACATTTCCAAGGTAAGCCTTTCAAAAATGGACTCTGCTGACATTCTTTGGTTTGAATTGTTGAATTGTTTTGGTAAAAGAAGCCTCTTGAGTTTATCAGACCCAGGATTTTATCCTGTTGCTTTAGACAAGTGAGTTAACCACAAGGATGTGCATAGCACTGTTAAGCACGGGCTCCAGATTCCTACCTTCCCATGAAAAATACTCTCTGGCATTTTATCTAAAAGCTTGTTTCCAAAATGAAGACATTCAGGATGTTCTCTGAACTGCATTCCAACATAATCAGGTATGTCCCAGACTGTGATAACACTGCTGTCAACAGAATAAAACTGGGTAAGTGTATTTATCTACAGGGAAAAAAATGCCCTTTAATCTCAGTGCCAACCACTAAAATGTAGGTTGCATCTTAAACTGCTCTGTGCTGCCGGGATAGGTGAAAGGAAGCTCCTTTGTACTCCTCGTTTCTCATGCACGCAGCATTAGCACGTACAATTAGGTGTGACATTCGGGTAAACACTGCTCGTGTGAGTTAACAGCCACAGCACCCAGGAGACAGCGATCAGCTAAGGGGAAGGGAAGGGGAACAAAGCCCTGCCAGGCAGACTTTTCTGCTGGCAAAAGAAACACACAAGTCTGTGGATTATAGTTTTTACCTCCCCCCAGACTAAACTCCTGATACCTTGCCCAGTTGTACTTATTCACTTTCCATGAACATTAAGAGACTCAGCTGCAGAAAAAAGCATTAACCTGAATTCTCAGGCATCTTATAAAACTACTCCCTGATTTTAGTATCCTGAATGTCTTGCTTTGTATGTATAAATTGTAAATATCTTTTAATACCCACATTCACCAATTTTATTTAACACTGAACAGTTCAACACTAAACATGGCCTGAGAACAGGAGGTTCCTGTTTAAAAGCATGCACAGAAAGGAGATGAAAATGCAAACCCCATTACCTGTACCTAAAGATTTGCTGCTAGGCACCATATTGTTTTAAAGGTTGTGAACTCTTGACAAGATCATTCTATCACCAAGGGTTGGCCTGTAATCCCTTCATGCTGGATGGGAATTTACACCCTGAGGATTTTTTGCCATTAGTTACAGTTGGGTTACTCGAAGAACTGAGGCTCCGGGCATGGCTGTGCTCGGATCTGGGTTAGTGGGGCTTGGCTTCAAGGCCTTGCTAAAGAACAAAAGAGACAGGTTGCAGTCAATTCCAAACTGAAAACTGCTTTAGTTTACCTCTAAAAGTGACAGAGAGAAAGAATATTTTATCTGCACATTAAGGACATGTCAAAATGCTCCCCAAAGTTGCCCAAATTACCCTGTATGTGAATGATCTGCCATTTGGATTGGTCACAGCAGTCCGTGTTCAGCACTGAGTACTCTGGGAAGGGACATGACTTGCTGTTGGTGGGAGTGAGGGACAAGGGACACCTTTAGAGGCAAACACTAGATGGAAAAGAGGAACAGAGTGCCCAGCCTTGAGGTGATGCTGTGGTTCACCCTCCTTTCCTCCTCTCTGTGAGAGACTGAACTGACCCCAGCTGTGAGGATGTGAGGACATGGAGTTGCCTTGCACCAAACATACTATAAGCCTTCATTTTAGACCAGCAACTCCTTTGGTGACTACTTTAGATGCTCTCAAGAAAATCAGTTTCAAAGTATCATTTAAGCACCATCTGGACAACCTGTTTATTCACAGAATATGCGAACCTACAGCCATTCAAAAGCAATGCAGCCAAGAGAGATTAATTAACTAAAGGCACTATTTCCCTTGCAGCATACACCCAAGCCTGTATTTTTTCAAAGCTCCTTACTGGGGACATTCTGCAGCACTGCCATATAAGTTTATTGCTATAAACTCTTTCACAAGACTTTGGTTTTGGTAAAAATTAACTCTGAATAGCACATGCCTCAAGGCACAATGTGGGCCTCAGCAGGAGCAGGGCCCTGCAGTGCTCTGGATCGGTGTGTGGCTGCAGTATATGCTCAGCATGCAGTGCATGGCTACTGCCTCCTGCTTCCAGTGTGCCTGGGGGTTATGGCTTCAACAAAACCGCTGCAGTAGGGACATCCTGACACCCCCACAGCTGCTATAGCCATGGAAAACAAGCAACAGCTTTTAAAATGGGATATTAGCTTATAGTTTGGAGCGTTGCTGTAATATACAACCAACCAGAAAAAGCCTGTGGTGTTTCGAACGTTTAGGCTCCTCGAAGGAGCGTCTTCATCTCCTCCCAATTAAAACCTGATGAGCATGGTCTTCCAGAATTCCATTCCTTGTGGTTCTGGTTAATTAGGGTCCTGCCACTGTCCCTTTTGGATGCAGACTTTACAATCCAGGCTGCCTCTGTTTGTCAGGAGAACATAACCTATGAGGAGCAAACACTAGGAGTAGAAGGAACTTGTGTGCGCTCTGGCTAACAGGCAGCTCTGACACCTTGTTTTGCTTTCCTTCATTAGCTGCTTTTGAAGGAAGGGTGAACCTTCCCCTGTGTTTATCTTGTGAGATCACGTGAGATGTGACTGAACAGTTAAAATCACTGTTCAGTGGTTTCAAAGCAGAGCACTCCTGGAGCTGCAGGCCCAGGTGTCGTGGCCAGGCCTGGGTGCTGAGGATGGCCCAGACACTTCTTTCCAATGGCAGATTTGCAAAGCTGTGTTCATCTGGACAAGAGGCTGAGCTATTTTTGTCTTTTGTGGCCTCCAGATGTTTCTGGGTAAGTTTTGAACATTCCTTATTACAGTATTTAAAATAAAAGCACACAAAAGAGTTTAAACCAAAACTTCTTGCTGGCTGCTGGAGATGATTAACAGTGTGCAAACACCACACACATGCAGATCCATACACATTGGGCTTTCATTTTCCATTCCAGCCAGTCTTGCTCCAACAGGGGTGCTGTGATTTGGCTCTTTGCTTTCAGCTTTGTGTCAATCAGTTATGACTTTGATTTTTTTTTTTTATTCATGAAAGTGAGCTCCAGTACCACCACCAGCACCTTTAGCTCCAGTTGTTGAGATCTCACACCAAGCACAGTCCTTGGGTGTAAGCCCTGGCCACCATCCCCAGCCACATCTCTAGCCATCATCCCTGCGATCAGCAAAGACAGTGCAGGAAAACTTTTGACAACCAACTCCTTCATTTCCAAATGTAGATTTCACTCTGACCCTAATATCAACCAGTACTGTAACCATATATTGATTTTAATTTCTAATGGAAGAGGAAAATGACCTGAAGGAAAAAATACATCTTCATAAAATTTTTTTCCATCTCCCTAATTCCCTTCCCAATTAAACACAGGCACATTAGTGTTAACAGAGAAGGCCTGGTGTCAGAACACGTAAGTTCAATCATATATTATCACATTCATTAACTGGAGGTGTTGAAAAGTCTTCAGCAGTTTTCCTGTCAAACCTGGGCCTTTGGAATGTGGGGAGCAATGAGCACTGTGCACTGGTCACACTATCAGTTCATGGCAGGGCTGAGGATACTGGGGATGAACCTCCCCCTGAAGTACATGTGCATTTCCAAAATGCTTTTCTTGGGAACATTCGTCAAAGATCCTTAAGAAATCTGATCTGTCATGCCAGAAGATGAAATGTAAAACATTTATAACTCTTGCTTTTCACTTTAGAGAAGACTGTGCCGTAAGGGTGGAAGGAAACACAGTGATTTTCTTTCAGAGAGGTTGTTCCTAACAAGCTTTCACGCTGCAGAATCCTTAGTGGGCACTTGATGGACTTGCAGCAGTGAATGAGTTTAGGATTGAGACACAGTTTTGTTTGGCACTGAATTCCTGATTACTGGGAGGTTTCACAGGTGTCCTGAAATTTTGGTGAGCTCTCAGATGGGGAGTAAGAGCAGCATTTCTTGCAAACCCCTGAAGAAGTTCTCCCTGAGCCCCATGCGCAGCCCTGGGTAACGCGTACTCCAGTTCTCAGCCGATTTGTCTCTGTTTAGAAACTTGCATGTGCAAACCTTGTCCGTGGCACAGCTCCAGCACCATCTGCTCCCATGTCTCCGGAGCACAGGCAGTGAGGAGCTCTGACAACTGAGGCTGGAACATACGGAGTGTTTATAGCACAGAGTCGTTGCACACAAGTAGGCCTTAAAGGAGGGTGAGACAGTTTGGACTGTCCTTTCATCTTCATTTCGCCATCTTCTGCTGTTTTGGGTGAGTACATTGACTGTGGAGTTTAAAATTCAGCAAAAAGAAAATAAATCCTTGGCATTTCTCGAAAGAAACAACACACGTTTTCAAGCTTCCACTTGGTGAGGAAAAAGACAAACAGGGTGACAGAACTACTATTTTTAATGCTTGAATATGTACTTCCAAATTATTTTGGCACAGGAAATCATTTGCACAGTTAGAGAACATTTGGGTTGTGCAGAATGGAGCTCTCCTGCCCTAGCTGTGGCTCTGCATTTAGCAGAGGAAAGGGGTTGGGCTGTCCCTGCACGGCCACTTGCTCCAGTCCGATCATGGTGGTCACTGCTGCCACGGAGTAATTCAGGTCAGGCAGAGCTCTGGAGGACACCTAACACAACCCCTTGGGCAAGGCAAGGCCAGCTGAGCCACTCATTTTCCTGTGCGAGCTGTCAGTGACATAGACAACAGATAAAGCACTCACTGTCCTTTATCATGTGCCCAGCTCATGGGCACAGCACTCCCAGACAAGAGTCTTGGATTGGAAAGTATGGATGATGCATGACGAATTACAGTTCTTCCCTGCTCGGTGCCCTGCTGAAGACCACATTTGTTCTTGGACAACCACCCTGGAATGTTCCCTCAAATGTCAAGTTTAAGAGCATGAGTGGGAGAATACACTCGATGTGAGAAATATCCATTCGATTCGCTCTTTCAGAGCTTCTTCCACAGCATTTATCAACCGTGACAAACACATTGATGGATTCTCCTGGAAAGCACATGACCTCCAAGAGTAAAAGGGTTGTTTATAGAAAGTTGTTTTTTCTTCTACAGGGGCCACTGCTATCCCATCTGTGATCCTGGAGTTTCCTAAAGAACAGAACCCCTTTTAGTTCATTTGTTACACATGGTGATTTCACAGCACCTGGAGAAGGAAGGACAGCCAGCAGCTCTGTAGGCAGTGGGCCAGCCCAGGGCAGGCCTGGCACCTCTGTGTGCACCTGAGGGCTCAGCGTGAGCACTCATTTTCACCACAGAAAGACTGTACCTAGCACACAGAACTGCACTCCAAACTGCATGTGGGATCTGTTCTAGCACAGAAGTAGATACAAAAACAGGGAGAAAGTTGTATACATGAACTACCTGTGTATCTGCTCACTACTGTTGAGTTTGGCCAAAGCTATTGGGAACAGGGAGCAGTGATAAACCTGTCAGTATTTACAAGCTTATGGAAAAGCTCCATTCTTTAATCATTTCTAAGCTTCAAGTAAGCAAGAAAGGACAAATGAACAGCTCTGACAACATACTGACTGACAACGTGCTAACATTTCTAAAGCACTCCTAGGGCTCTTTCCAAATAGGTTTTGGGAGGTGAAAAAAATGAACAGAATGTGGTGTGTGCAGCCAGGAGTACTGTGTGATGGCAGCTTCAGCGATTCTTCTGCAGTACTGAACATTCTTTGATTTGCAGAAACTCAAACAATCTGTCTCCGAAGAAATAGCTCCAGGATGTTGCGACAGGAAGGAAATGTACTGTGTAAATGCCGAAGCATCCCATGGAACTGAGGGATGCTGTGGCTAAGGAAAACTGATTGGGAAATGCTTAAGGAATACACGTGTCTAAAGGACAGGATCGATATGCCCTGAAACAGAAAGCTGATAAGAGTTGAAACTACAACAAGACATATGTCTGTCACCCTGTGTCCATTTCAAAGTCACTTGACTTGTCACCTTGCTTTTCTGATTGCTTTACATCACCTACCTGTCAGCAACAGGATAGCACAGGGATGCTAGAGATCTGATTCAAGCATGGGAAATGGGTTCAGTTTGCAGCACTGTTCAGTTACACAGCACAATCAGCCCCAGGCAGCTCCTCCCTACAGTATGCCAGCAGCCTCGGAACAAAGCCTCACACCTTCCAGGCATCTTATCAGCAGCCACAGCAGCCTGACCTGCAAGAAATGTGGCTATGTATCCATCTGGAAGGGTGACTGAGCAAGCCCTTGTGTGGCAGCAGCACTCGGTCAGTCCCAGGGTCACTGCAGGGCTGTGTCAGCCACAGGAGCACAGCAGGAAAAAACAAGGGCCTGAAGGAAACTGTGCCTGCAGGACCTGCAGGCTGATCAGTGCCACACTGCCCCGCTGGGCCCGCAGCAGTGAGGAGCTGGCTGTGTATCCTGCACTGACACCCAAACCTGCCTCTGACAGAACACACAGGCTCCATACTCACTGCTCAGACACCACTGAACACCTACAGAGTATTCAGATGTGACATAGAAATTTGTCACCTAAAGGGCTCCACTTGTCTAACCACAGGACCACCATGAATTTGAGGTGCTGGACTTGCATAGCCAAAATGCAGTGTGTCCTGCCACACAGCGATGTGACTGCAGAAACACCGCACTGGGGAAGAGCTTCTGCTGTGACATATTTGGATTTCAAATCCAGGCAAAACAAAAAGTACTGTGTTTAGGATAGTTCATGTGAGCATTTCATGCATTGCAGTTTCTGTACCACTGAAGACATCCAGCTCTAAGTGTTGAAGCTGCATTGAGTGATGGTGTCCAATGAAAAGGGAATTTATCTACCGTAGGCACCAGCCAAAGTCTGTAATTTTTCCTCAGCAAATTCCCTGCTGATAGCACTCACAAGAGCTTTCCCACGTTGGTATTTTTGACAATGCTGTTCTATTAGCAGAGTAGCAAACACACCCATTTTTGCTCTTGCGAGTGTTGCAGCTACACATTTATTCTCTCTATTAAACTGCCAGTAACTTTTCACTGGAAGTGTTCTTATCTTCTGAAATCTGGCTGCCTTCTCCAAGCTGAGAAATGAGGGATAATGATCCATTCAGACTCCCTGAAATCACTGACTTGGTGAAGAGTTTTCATACTCTATAACCAGTGATACATCTTCAAAACTGCTTGTTTTACCCCCGTCCCAAGACCTGTGCAGAGGATGAACTTTTCTACTTGTCTTCTAGCACTATCCACACATTTGGGGACAACACGTTACTCAAATTCACACAAACATCTAAGCAACAAGTTAGTAACACATACATTGTGCTAATAAAACAAGGAAAAAAAGGGTTGTGTTGGAATCTCTTTCCTGAAAAAGGAGGAACTGACACTGAGTGGGGACCGAAGTCCTCACGCCCTGTCGTGGGGTTCGACTTGTCTAGGTGTGGGTTTTGCAGCCCTCAGTAGCATTTTGTCTGCGTTTTCTTACTCATGATACCTAAAAGGCATCTTACTGAAGCAGAAGGTTCGGGAAACACTTGGGAAATATGTTCTGGTGGGTTGAGCAGGAATTTTAAAAGCCAAGTAAAGTGAATCTGAACATGAGAAAAGCCTGTGATACCTGAGTGTGCCACCTTGTGCGAATGCCAAGGGACTCAGGAGTGCTGGCTGAGCCTTGGATCCTGTGGCAGTTTCGGGATGGCTCTGCTGAGCCAGAAGTGCCATACGGAAATTCAGATTATATTTTATTGATTGATTTTAGCTCAGGTATTGTATGAAGTGAACAGTGAGTCACATCTACAAGAGCCTATACACATGGCAGCCTAATAGACTGGTGGGAAATGGTGCCAAAGTAATAAAGAGGCAATTCCAAGCCAAGCCAAGTCAGACCCAGATCCGCACTTAGCTTTAAATGATCAAGGAGCAGGACAAACTGCCAGGTTGTCAGCTTTTTGTGCTTGACTCCATGCAACACTGACAAGCAGCAAAGCTGCATGGCTGGAAATCAGAGTTGGGGCAGAGGGCAGGGCAGAGGTCTGGAAAGAGACAGAAAGCACAACTTTGAACTCAGTGCAGTCTGGGAGTTTGGGCAGTGCCCGAGCCTCCGGGAGGCACTAGCCCAGACAGCTGGGGGGTCCCCGAGGCCACCCCAGACTGGAGGAGGCTCCCAGCCAGGCTGAGCCCACGGCTGTGGGTCTGTCAGCATTCCAGGAAGAAGGGGATGGGAGTGTGTTCCAGGGCCAGCCTGAGGATGCTGAAACCACCAGCAGTCACAGGAGCCCAAGGGAAATGGCTTTAGACAAGCAGAACTAATGAAAGGCCTTATCACTGGCAGACAATCACCACCAGTGCCAAGGCCTCCAAGGAGAGCCACACAGCTCAGGCTGTCCCACAGCTATTATGTGACTGAGCTGACAGCTTGTGAGACACTGAAATTCTTGCATAACTGGAGGTTTTTAATTGCCACTTAATGCTATGTGGTCTGTGAGAAGCAGAGGAGGAAACTGTATCTTCAGGAGGATCCCATAAAGCCTTTGGTCCTTCTGCTCGATACCCTGTTGCACACTGGTGAGCAGATAACAAATTATATCTTTACAAATCCTCATTTTTGACAGTAAAGTGTTACTGGTGACTCTGTCTTTTGTGTCAACACCCCCAAACCAGACAGCATAGAAGCCATTCAACCTGGTGTCACAGAGCAAGGGATAAACCCGAGGCAGACCCAGCTTTAAGCCACAGTGAGCTCCATGTCCCCCTGCCATGCACAGAGCCAGGCCACTGGCACGGCTCAGGTACCTGTAAGGGACACAGAGTAAGGGTCCGCGACCAGCACAGCTTGAAGAATGCCCAGACAGGGCATTAACTTCAGATCATTCAAGGTGATCGTGGATATTTACAGTGTCCCAACCAGCATATTCCAAGCATGCAATTAGCATGAGTCACTAATCCGCCCATCCCGTGACAGCACAGTCACAGATCTCTGGGTTTCACATAAGGGAGTTGCAGTAGTCATTCACTTTAACTCCTAGAGGAAGAAAACAAAGTAATTCAAAAAACAGCTTTTTTGGCTGCTTAGCCACTTAGATACTGAAAAACATAGTACCCATGGCAGGGTTTGAAATCGTCATTCACACTGCTGAGGGGATGGGCCACAGGCACTGCACACCAACACTTCAGCCAAGATGAAGGGTTCTGCACCCGGAATGGACTCTGCTCTGCAGCATTGGCATGGTGTCTGTGTTCCAGAACCCATCATCAAACCCACACCTCACCTCAGAACAGTGCACAGCCCCGTGGCTGGGCTATGACCCTAGAACAGCCCAATGGAAGTGCTTTGGGAAGGAAAGTCTTGGATTTTAAAATCTATTTGCCATTTCTACATGAACCAACAGCTGTTGTGAAAGAGTTTTAATGCTAACTTGATTCACACAGGAAAATGTTAAACTAGTGTTTTAAAAAATCCAGCAGAGTTGGAGCCCAGCTCTGATAGGGAATACAACACGTTTTCCTGTTCCTTCGCCAGATCAGCTGCTCTTGGAATAACATCCCTGTCAGAAGAGGGTGAGGCAATGGAACCATTTCCCCACTACTCCACACAAAATGTGTGAGCTGTTTCTCTTTCAGATAAAAAGCCAAAACCAAGGAAAAGAATCTGGCTAGTGTCAGGCCACAGGCAGTGGTGCTCTCCCTCCCCAGCAGTGCCAGGCAAGGAGCTCCAGGGGCACCTGCTGAGCTCTCCTCTGCTCTGCAGTGCGACTGAGGCACAGTCCAGGCACTAACACAAACAAACATCTAGAAACAAAAATAAAACCAAACAAAAACCCCAGATAAAATTTTTACTAATAACAGTGTGTAAGTAGGTAGGAGAGTAAATCCTCATGGCAAGTCACCTTGAATGTTTTGCAGCTCAAGAATCTCTCCCCCTTCTTCCCCATGCACTGGACCCGCAAGGGACACCATGACTTGACTAAACCATGATCTCATGTGTCCTCCTGCGATAACTGCAGGATTTGCTGCTGGATCTCAGGATAGGGCTTAGATTCTTTTCAGATCCATAATTAAAAGACATTGATCACTCTTCTACAGATTCTGCCAGACCCAAGTTGCACCCCCATTCAGCTGTCACATGTCACACTGGGAAAAATACCACAGACAAGAAAGTGTTAAAAACCAGAAGGCCTTGGGGAAAATGGCAAGTGGAAATATTTCTGTTGTCTTTTGGAACATATGAAATTGCTGTAGTTCAGTACATTCTACAAAGCACATTATAGAACTATTAGACCTCTTAACACAACATCTTGGCATTTTGATTTCCACTCTCTGTAAGTTATGGTTGTTTTCCTTGCTAAATTCTCTCTTTCCATTTATCTCTGAGTGCACCTCACTTTCTCACTTGCAGCTTCTTTCATTCCCTTATAATAATCCATCTCCATGCATTCTTTCTCCTAGTTACTCTCCTCCTCCTTCTGAATCTTTGCTGTCCAACAAATGTATTCAGTTTTCTTTCCTGGTGTAACTGTTGATTTTTAATATGACTCTCTCTGTTCTCTGTGTCAATTCTCTCTCTCCTTTCCTGGTCACACCGTCAGGCATCATGTTGACATGGAGCACTGGCCAGCACTGGTTAGCATGGGCCTGGAGGGCTTTAGACCTCTGTTCTCTGGGCTAGGTTGTGATAGGAAAGCTGAAAATAAGGTCCTTGTTCAAGTGAATATGTTTTCTTTGGCTGAATATCTTGGAGCCTAGAGGATAGTGAGAGGTATTCACTCTCTTTGGCAGGTTATTGACTCCTTTCCCACTACAGGAATATATAAGGAATACTGCATAGCT
>NW_008673808.1:15248-31834 GCF_000695815.1 Acanthisitta chloris | reverse complement strand
CCCTATTTTTGGCCCATTGTAACAAGCACACTCACAACAGAGAACTAGCACACGTTAGGATGCCTTGCCCTTAGCTACCCAAGGGAGGACGTCAGGCCATGGCCAGCACACACAGAGACCCCCAGCCAGCTGCTCTGAGTGCCTCAGCAAGGCTGGGACGTCACTCACCACATCAACACCAGCCGCAGAAGAACCATTTGCATGTCAAACTCACAAATTAAACATGTGAACAGATGACAAGTGAACATCTTGATTCACACCGTGTTTCTCCTGCTTGTCAGTTCCTGGCAGTTAGGAACAGTCACTCCAAAAAGTGCTAAAAATAACACAGAGCCAGGCCCTGCCTCTGAGGGTTTTTTCCTCTCATTTTGCCTTGATATCCTGCTAATAATGGAGTGAGCATGGCTCAGAAACCCACTGCTGTCATTTGAAAAAAACAGAAGCAATACCTATTTCCTGGGAAAGAGGATGGAACAGTAACATTACAAGGATATCTGTGCTGTGATGTTTCACGCTTTCTCTACCTTTTAAAACTTCTCCCAGCTATAACAGTTTCCCCATCCCTTCCTCTCCTTGGATAACAGACTCCTCCTTTTACCACACAGAAATCTCTGATCTCTGTGGCTGTTCAGTGCACTCTGATCCTATCTCCAGCAGTTTCCTTTCATCTGCCTATGGCACAGGCCTTCTGCTCAAAGCTGGGAGCCACAGGAGTTGCACTATCTTCCTTTCTCCCTTCCACTCCTTTTCTTTCTGTGGCTTTAACACAAGCAGCCCCAGATTCCAGCTGTGGCCACTGGGTATGGCTCATGGCAAATGCTCCACGGTGTCCCCTGAGCCACATTTCAGCCCCTGAGGCTCTGCTGAGCACAGCATAGCCATGGTCCTGCGGGAGCAAAAACATTCCTCTCAGCCAGCTCTGTGCTCCGGCTGAGCTGCACCAAGGAAGCTCCCGAATTATCAGCTGTGAAATAAAATTTCCACTGAATTAAGCCCAATTGATGCTCAGAATTTTTGATATGGCTCTGGAGTCTCAGTATTCTGCCACTCAACACATGGAACAAAAACATAACCAGAAGAAACACTGTGGGTTTGAGAACCATAACCACTGAGGCCCAGATCACTGCTAAGACGTGCAAATTAATAAATGGGACGGTCCTTTGCCAGAAAGGAGGAAACAGTATTAAACTCTGCCTGAGGGAGTCCTGAACTGATCTCATTGTTCAAGTGAATAAACACGAGGCAGATGAACAACATCTCCCAAACAACATTCATTTTGAAGGCTGATTGTCATTCCGACTGGGGAAAGGGTTATCCTAATGCCAGTTGTGCACTGTCAGCTCCTGGGTGCAATTAGCATGCTATTAGTGTTTCTACGTGTAAAATTCTTGTCAAAACAGACTTCTGGCTCTTGAAAGAAAATAGGATGCAAATACAATGTCATTGTGGGTTTAAATGAAATATCTCCTTGCAGTGAAATACTGTCTAAAGTACCACATTTGATACAAGGTGTTAAGACACATCTGCTCTGCACATGGCACCTGCTGTAGCAGTTTCATTTAAAATTATGTGTAGCTCACATACTCCAAGCAGCAAAGGGAAACTGGTCTGTAATTCTGTAGCTATTGAGCATTTCAAGAAATGTCTTGCCCAGTTAACCAGAAGCAGAAGAGTGTTTACAGATTGCCAAGCACTATTACAGTGAAGATTTCAGAAATAATGTATCAAAAATAACAATTAAATAGCATCACCTAAGTAGGCTGTAGGAGAATATGTTAATTCTATTTATGATGAACAGTCTATTAATGCAGTAATGAATAACACAGCTGTAAATATTTTATAGCCTCAAAGTATACAATGAACTACAAAGCAAGAGATTAATTCCCTATGAACTGCACAACCACCAAAGACTTTCACTGCAAACTTTAAGAGCTACTGTGGAAGTTGACTTTATAGCAATTACAGAGTTTGATTTTAAGTGTATTGTTTCTGCAGCATCAACAAGGGAATATAATGCAAAACTCAGACAGTGCCTTTGTGTTTAATTATGATAATGATAATTTATACTAATGGCACACAGACAAAAGGGAAAGGTATCAAGAGACTGATCTGAATTTCGTTCTTTACTTATCCTATTATTCCTGCCTCTCTATGCTACAGGTTCATGTTGTATTGGTTAAAGAAGTACACAAGATCCCAGGGATCAGAGAGAACTGGGGATTGCTGAATGCTAAATTAAGAGATGCATTTGCAGAAGGAACCGCCCAACACTCCTAACAATAATAATAAGCAAATCTCACTGACACCACCATGGCTGAAACACAGGGTGCTCAGTCCTGCCAAGACTGTGTTTGCAAATCTTGATTTTTAGATCATTATTTTTTTCCCGCTGAATAAGGAGATTAAAGCAAAGCAATTTGTTGTGCTCTCTGGAGAATCTAGGGACGTGAGATGTTTGCACCAGCAGCTCCAAACCCTCCTGCTGGCACCTCACTGCACACCCCCAGACCAAACCAGCTGAGTGACACCTCATTCCAGAAGGCTAATGGGGATGGTGACCCCTGCTAAGCATGACATGGGACAAGATTAATGTAGCATTTGGTTATCTACATGAAATGAAAAACTGCAGAGAATAAAGCCTTTGCTGAATGACAACACAGAAAAAAACATCCCAACTGAGTTACTCATCTTTGATGATTTTAGAATGATAAACAGCTTAGAAACATCTTCTAGAAAAAGAGATTACATGAAATTTCATTTTTGGTACCTTGGACAATGCAACCAACAAAAAAGGGATGAACATCACTAGCCAATAAACAAATCAAACTTCATCTGTTTTTAAAAGAGGATCATCATAAATGGCAATTGAATGTAACAGCGCGGCAGAAAAAGCAGTCCCAGGAGACCTGAATCTTACATCGCACTCTGCCACATCTTTCCTACAAATTTAACTCTTTCTTGCTTTCTGTCTTCCTCTGCACACTGGGGATGATACCACTAACCCTTTTCTTTTGTTAAACATCCTGAAACCTGCTGAGAGAGAAAAGCATCCTGCAAAAACGCAGTGTGATCACCCTGTGTGCAGCGTGACACGGTTTATGTGGCCCATGAACCTCCATGGCCCATGCCCAGGGGGAACAGGGGCACAGACCTTGTCACACACAGCATTTCCAGCCTCACTGCTTTGTCTCTCCTCTGGTTTCCTTCAAGACACCATTTTTCAAAAGGAAACATGTTTCCTTTTCGACAGAGATCCATTTCTTATGAAGGAAATCACAATGTCAAACTTTTCCTGAGCAGACAGGAACATATGTTCAACCAGAACTGCACCACGACATTCCTGAAGCAGCGGCAGCTCTGCCTGGGGAGGTGCTGAATTCCCACCGGGGCCAAGGAAAGGGGCACTGCGTCTTCAGAGGAAACAGATTGGCTTCAGAAAGGGGCAAGAAGTTGAAGAAACATCTGTAAAGAGTGATAATAGATTCACTTCCTGAAATTCTTCTACAACTACTGCTGTGAAAAGCAGGAAGTACAGGCAAGAGAGAGAAAGAAAGTTATAGATGAGGACCGAAAACTTTCTCACCCCAAAAACCGGCTGGACTGCTGAGTGGGGCTGGGGATGAGACTGGAGGAGTCACTAATGGCATCTCTGTATCCTGAGAGTACAGACAGAGCCAGCAGTGGGCCTGCTGCCACCTGCCAGCTTTCCATCTTGACATTAGGGGACCAAGGGGAGCAGTGATGACACACCACACCTCCTTGCCGAGCAGCACTCCTTTCTTCCCCTGCCAGCTCACAACAGCTGGGATGGAGCAGGGATGGAACTTTCACAAGGTATGCACACTATAGGTCAAATCCATAATCAAATCTGGCACTCTAGACAGAACACTTAGTTACAAAGAATGCCAACTTTCTGAAGCAACCCTGGACCCAAGGGGATGAGAACCTGTTGAACATGACATTTCATCCCTAAATATAGTGTTTCAGAATCAATAGTTCTCTATTGAATAAACTCCTGTCCAGCATACTAAACTGTGCTTTGTGTTTCTGCAGATGGTTCAAAGCTCAGTCCTACTTAATGATCTTGAGTTACATTGACTTCTACATTTTAACCCAAGAACATTGCAATAAATACCAAGAAAAATAAACCCATTTGAGATCTTTCTCTGTATTTCTAAATGAAGGAAATCAATTAAATATACTTGAGCCAAGCAGAGATTGATTGGTTTATTCCCAATTTAAACTGTGTATGTGTTTCCCCTAATCTCTCTGGAGGCTCTAGAACTAAACATCAACCAAAGTTCCTGATGTTGGCTGCAACAAAGATACATGTTCCTCCCCACAAAGAAATACTGAGAGTTTCTGCAAACCTCATAATGTTTTGTGAGAATAAATAATTTCCTAGTTGTCCCCCACTCAGGGAATATGTTCCTGGTGAGGAATCTTGCACTGGTGAGGCTCTGCCAGTGCCACTGCTCTGCTCCTGCATGGAACCAGATCCTAGAACTGCACACTAGAGATATTAAACTATTAAGATCTTCTAGATCAAAATTCTTACATCAAACTGCATCCAGAAAGGAAGCAGTAGCCAATATTACCTATTAAGCAGAGACAGGCTAATAGCAAGGAAAACAGTTAGTAACTATTATGCAAATTCTGAACTGGCTTTTCTATTCAGCCATTTTTTGGCATCCATGAAATCAGCTTTTGTGCACACCAATATTTGGGAAAGAGGTTTTATTTATGCAAATAGATGCATTTCTAGAAAAAAAACCACCCCAAATTGCATGTAAATGAGTGCATTTGTGCATCAATTAGTGAATTTGAGTTTTCTTTGCTGCAAACACACATCCATTTCAGATGGTCACAAATGACTAGTGAGAGGGACAGAGAAAACATAAATGAGTCCATTTTCCTGAGCCCTTGAAGAATACCAAAATGCCCATTGTGGGAGGGACAGGGAGCTCTACAGATGGATAAAGACAGCAGCACAAAGCAGTGCAGGCCTCACAACTGTAATTCTTGGTCAACCTTTCAAGTCTCCTGAGACACAAAAGAACAAGTGGTATTCTGCCTGTGTTCCATGGGCATACTAAAAATACCTCACTGCAAAGGGCGTAATACCTCACTGAAAAGACGTAACTGGACAGAGACTTAAAAAGTGACAGTCAGTGGAAAAAACATTGCTAGCAAGACCAATCCTAACTGAGAGGATTCCTCTTCCATCAATTATAAGGTACAACAGCCCAATAAATTGAGGTGTAACAACAAGCTCAAGGATAAATCCCATTAATTTAATTTTTAGCTTCCTCCTGAAGAGAGGCAGATGCTCCTCACATTGTCCCACCAGAGCAGAGAGGACTGCATCCATCTCTGAGGGCAGACAAGGGGAACCTGGTCCTGCCCTTTGCTCCTCCTGGTTTCAGAGGTCAAGAGCAAGTTCAGGGGACACCTCGCAAGCCTCACACTGCCATATGCACATAGACAGGCCAAATGGTTTGGTGACTGAGACCTCCCAGCTGCCCTTCCTTGAAAAACATAGCCCCAGAGCTGGGGCAGCTAGCCAGGCTGAGGCTAAGAGCTGCTCAACCACAGCTAAAATGTTCTGGGCACCTGCACCTATCAAAGGTGATCTATTAGATGCAATACAGAATTCCCTGCCTGGGTGCTATTGCTCAAAAGCAACTTCTAAGAGTGAGTTACACACTACATGTATTATTTCCATGGGTTAATTGCCCCAAAAAAGACCTTGCACACTTCCACTCTATGTGGAGAAGTAGCAGTGCAATCACTGCTAAGTGAATGCCCCCTGGTTAGACTGCATGGCAGAGAACAGGTGGCAATCCCTGCTGTGGCTGTGCAATAGCTATTCTACAAACACTGAATAATGTGCAGAATCTACAAACCTGTATTATTTTGGCCTCATTTACATTATTCCCGCAAACTGACAACCCTTACAAAAAGCTAACAACGTATCTCTTCTTGAAAGTCAAACATGGCAAGATCTCCACTCCTTTCTGTTAGTTCATCTCTTTATTTAGGATGATGAAATTCAGATTCCTTCTTCCAGCCAAATTGTTCCAGCAGAGATGTTTGTCTTCATCAGCGAACTGAAATTAGCCTCACAAACTCAGTCACCAAAACCCAGTTACAATCCTCTTCACAAAGGGTTTCCACCAGGTTGGTATGTGCATGAAACATGTGGTAGTGGGTAAAGCACCCAGATTGCTATTCCTTAGCCAGTAATGACTCTTTGAGGAGGTGTGGGGCCAGCCCAGGTGCCGAGGGTGCCCCAGGCCAGCTGTCCTGGTTTCAGGCCGCTGATGGCTGTCTCGGGTCTGCCAGCGCCGCTCCCTGCTGGGCACGGTGCCTGCTCACATCACAGAGTGTCTCCTATGGAAACGGAGCAGCCAGGGACTCTGCCTGGCACGGGGTTGGAATGAGGCACTGCTGCATAGGCAGCGTGGCACAGGGAGAATGAGAACAGCCACAAGAATTGATGATGTCCTATTGATTGTATCATTTGTGGCATCACTATCAGTGTGACTTTGGGGTGACTGTAGCTTCAGAAGGAAGGATGGAAACATACTTCATTAATTCCCAATTTACAAGGGACATTAGGCTAGGTATTAGACATGTGGAAACATTTATTTACTTAAATGAAATGCTCTTAATTTTACAGTCACTTGCTTTTACACACTGCAATTAGACCAAAGTAGCTGATCTGTTTCAGCAAATATTCAGGTATTCCTTCAGTATTTCACCCATTGTCTGGGGAGGTTCTCCCCTGCCAAATCCCCACATTTCTTTAGACAGCAATATAAAACACACAGTATCTGTGAAAACTTTGAAGCTGTTCGGGCAATAATATTTTCATCTGATCTTAATAGTGCTGGTTTTGCAGCATATATAATTAAAAGCACTTTCAGTATCACGTTAATTAATCTCAGAAGTTCAGTATTCAAAGAGCAGAGGAAATAAGCTTTTGCTACTCATTATATATCATGCAATTATATAATGAAGACATCCAATCATAATTACGTGCCACAATAACAATCCTGTGTCAGAAATGTTCCACGGATCTAGAGGAAATCAAAAGGCAAGCCTTGAACGGTTTGCCTCTGGGCCTAACGGGGTGATTTGAGAGAGACTCTACATGCTCCTGAAACCCAAGACAAAGCAGGTTGGGGGTGGGAGGATCTTGCCTCCAGGAGCAAACACAAACCCCTTCCCAGTGCCGTAATTCCCAGGTGGTGATGGAGAAGCTGAGCCGAGGCCAGGACAGACTGTGCCGAGGGGCTGCTCACAGCTGTTGGGTCTCGGCAGGGAGCAGAACACACAGCTCTGTGCTGCACCTCCACACCAGAAGGCTTTGGGGCCAAAACCAGACTGAACTTTTCCCCTAGTCTCTCTGGAGTTAAGCATGCTAACAAATGAAATAGAGTCGCTAAATGCCTCCTCTCCATAGGTTTAAGCAGCAGATCTGCATTCTCCCTCACCTTTAAAACTCATTCTGTACCTAGGAGTGGGAAATGTCATGCTGTGTTCTCTCTGTGTCACCTGGGAGCCAGCTCCCACCCCAGAGGCAGTGAACCCCACCTGTGGGAGGGGAGCACAGCCTTCCCCAAAGTACTGTCTTGTTCAGCATCACTGAACAAACTTGAGTCATTCAAAACAATACATTTAATTTGTTGACTCAAAATTGCTTTGCTATAACTCAAGGAAATTCCATTTCAACTCAGAGGTGATTACATACATGTAACTCCCAGAAAGGTCCACTAATAACAAAAGCACAACAGACCCATCATAAGTGTCATTTCTAGGAATGATAAAAGCTCCTCCCAACTACGAATTAGTATTTCTTTAAACAAATAGCATTAGGACCCCTAATAGCTTGTTTTTGATGCCAGTATTCTGCAGTGCTTCTTCACAGCGTCCCCACCACCTCTGAGGAGAACAGGCTGGTGTACAGAAACTACTGAAGACCTACTGGTGCTCCTCACATCCTACACATTTGGCAATACACTTCACACAAAGCACACAAAGACATCTGAAATGCAGCAGAAAACAAATTCAAAGAAGATGAAAATAGAATCAAGCAAACAAAAAATAAACCCCACCATGGCTACACCACCAGTATTAAACTGAGAGAGCTATAGGAAAGACTGTACACATTAAAGCAGAAAACATTTACACCAAGAATAGGCAAAAAGTGTGAACGCCAGGAAGCCATTCAGAACTGCTCACTGCTTAAGTTATCCTCCAGGTTGTAAAGCATGACCACTCCAAACCAGAAATCCCCCAATATTTAAGGACCCATCCTCAAAACATGAGCATTTCAACTGAAATACCTGAAAGCAATAAGAATTACACATTGAAAATGAACGTGTTAACTTGTTTTAACAACCACACCTTAATTAGCTATTTCACCAGCTACAGTGCACTCCTGTACTGCAGCATGGTTAGTGACTAAAGACTTAAGAGACCAAAAGATGCTGCGGCTTTCTGTGTATTAACTATGTGCTGAAAGGTGAGCAGGGGCTGCTGCCAGCTCGTTAGCCAGACATCACACAGTGCAGTCAGCAGAGAGTGAAGACACTTATATGCTTTGCTGTAATTAATGCACACAGGAAAATCTTGAATGCAGGTTACTAATAAAACATAAACTCCTGTAATTATCCTCACACAATTATATAATTATTTATCTGTTTCTCTGCTGCTAACCACTCTGTGACACCCAGCAGCACTGCAGAGAAAATCAGCCTGCTTTGGTTGAGCCCTGAATTAGAACTGAACAGAAGCCACTTGCCAGGCTAAGTAATTAAAACTGCCTAATTTTAAGCATACGTATTTGAGCCAAATGCTCTCCAAGGCCTCTCAGAAATTCTGAGACAAAATTGTGATGGTAAATTAAATCTTTCAAGCCTACCTGGCTTCAAAAGCCAGGGAATGCATCCAGGACTCTGCGTGAACTCACTCCTCCACCAAGGAGCTTGGTGCTGCTGTAGGAAGTAAAAGCTGATTATAAAGCCAGGAAAAATGCAAGAGTAATAAGGATGGAAAATAAGACACGAAATATCACCATTCCAGTATATAAATCAACAACTCACCATCTGAATCACCAGCTGAAATAATTGCTTCAGCTTAAATCCCAGTTCAGAATACAGATATAGCTAGGGCCACAGAAAAAAAAAAAAAAAAAGTACAGCTAAAAAAGCACAGATAACTCTTGGAAAAGGGAAGCATGTGGGTCCTGGACAGCACCGAAGGGTCACACACTGAAAGCTGCAGATTGAAAAAGCTTCCCCACGAGGCACTGTCAGCCAGGGGTATTTCTCACCATACAGTGCCACTGAGCTGAAGGACTATTCAAACATAAGAGCAAGATGGGTTATGGTAGTTAAATCATCACCAGAACTATAATGGTTACACAAGCGGAAAGTTGGAACAGTCAGTAAACATCTTCAGAGCAGCCCAGACTGTAACTCTCAGGTACAGAACTTCTGTATCAACCATCAGCAACTTGATTCTTCTTTCCTGGTGCAGCATCTGCCACCTCTCTAAGCCACTGTCTCTCAAACCAGCCCAAACCCTGGTGACAATGGACTACAGACTTCCTGGAATGGCAGCTCCCTCATTCTCCTGTATCATTATCCCAAACACCCCATCCCTTTTCGCTCTTTGTTCTGCAGTTACAGCCCACCCTTATAATATCAGCATTATTCCCTCAGCAAAGGAGCAGGACATGCCATTCCCAAGAAGCTGGCACTAAACCCAGCTGAACTCATTGTTCCTTGTAAAGCCACGCTCTGGTAGTGACTTTTGCTAAAAAGGAGCCATTAAGAAAGCAATAGTCACCAGATTTTATGAAATCATGCAGAGATAAAATCTCTTTCTATCCCCTTGTGGGTTTTCTGCCACTTGAGCCCAGGTACTGTGAAGGCCTGAACG
Source organism: Acanthisitta chloris (assembly GCF_000695815.1). NCBI lineage: Eukaryota > Metazoa > Chordata > Aves > Passeriformes > Acanthisittidae > Acanthisitta > Acanthisitta chloris. Next base: position 21,883 of record NW_008673808.1, on the reverse strand, counting down.
GGGGGAGCAGGTCATTAGTGCTTGGCTCCCTGTTGCTAAACTTGCCTCCTAAATGCACACCTAAACGTCACTCACTGCTGCAGGAGCACAGTGTGCATCTGGTATGTTTGATAAGCTAACTTAATTCACCTAGGCCTTGGGATTTTGAACTCCCTATGCATAGCAGTTGGGAAAACAGTTCCCCAGCAGCTCTCTAACCCATTTCTACATCCCCTTAGAACCCACAGGTTCCTTTAGCTCCGGGTTGTTACACTACCTCTACACAAAAATAGCTTTCTGCTGAAACAAATAATATTATTTTCCACTGCAAAGAAAGCACAGAAAGCATCAGTGTCCCCAGGCAGTCTCCAGGGTGCTAAACGTGCTATTTCAGCTTGGTACTGTATGTACTGCAGGAACACACTCAGTACTCCCACACGGAGTGCTGTCTGATACATCCACGTCGGAGATTTCTCCAGGCACCAGGAGCTCTTTCCTTTCTTACTATGAAATGCCAGGAGTCAGCTAACCAGCACTGGTTACACACAAGTTTTGCCCTTGCTGTGTGTATCTGTGAACACCCCTATGCTTCTCCACAAAAATGCATGCATATCTAGGGATTATCCTGGAGCTGGAAACCTCACCTGTTGGCAGGGAATTTCCATCCCTGCAGTGTAAATTATCTCAAATGCCTGTGAGGGGGTCCCAGCATCTTTCCGTGTCTTGGGGAACTCCTACACCTCTAAAGCTATCCTGTCCTGTCAGGGCACTGGAGATGATTGAGGGAAAGGAGGAAAGAAGAACCTTCCAGCTGATTACGTCCATTCTGGAGAGCAGAGAGTGCTGAGGAGCTGGGATCTTCCTGTGGAGCAGGACCTGGCTGAAGCAGCACCATAGGCACCTGCCACCTGTTACTGCACTGCAGAGTCATTGCTTCCTGCCCATCTCTCTCCCACACACAGCTGTGCCATCGCACAGCACTGTTTCAGCCCCAGGCTGGCTGTGCACGCCCTGCCTGATGACTTTACTCCAAACACAACTGTGTTGATAGCTCCATGTTTTAACAGTTGATACACAACTCCCAAACTATGGTGCTTTCCTCATGGGGAGATGATAGCCCAGCTGTAGGAGGGCCCTGGACTCTCTGCAATCTCCCTTTTCCTCTCCCACAAAAGCTGCTGGGTCTGCAGAGAGCTTAAACAATGCAGAGACGGGAAACGCTCCATCTTCCAACCTGCACATTTCTTGTCCATGGATTCGTTTGACAGTGCATTAAGCACATGAGGCACAATCAGATTCTTCAGGTCCATCTTCATTGGGGCACTTCTCTTCTGTTGGGTGAGGTACTCCTATGAGGAGTGCTGCCCTGTCCTTACCTGTTATTCCCCTGGAGGTGGAAGAAGACAGAAGCATCCCAAGGCCTAGGAAGCACAACACATACATGTGGCATTTAAATGTGATTAGCTGCTACACACACTGCTGTTTTGCCTGAGTATGCATTACAATACCAATTCTTCCTCCACATGGCCATTTTTCCTTGAGTCAAAACAGAAATAGGTTATTCTTCCAAGACTTCTTTGCTGTCACTAAATTCACTTGCATATCTCAGAGTGGGAGCAGCATGGGGGAGGAAGATGATTCAGTGCCTCTCGAGGACAGCTCTACCAATGTGCAGCAGAGGGAGGAGAAGGTAGGAAAAAAGCCAAGCCCCAAAACCTCATGTGAATGCCAAGAACAGCGTGCAGCAAACACTTTCCTTTTTCTGCTCAAGGAGTCACTACACTTACTAGAATTTTAGGCTACCCAAGTTTGCATCCATCCAAGGAAGTCCTGAGAATGGATATAAAAATGCCAGTGGCAGGGAGTGCAGAACCCCAGTCCTAATCTTCCCAGCACAAATGTATTTCTGGAGAAGCCTGGGGTGATGTGGTTGCTGCACCAGCCCTAAGGCCTCACACAGCTCCTGCCAATGTCCTAATGTTGTTCTCATCTGAGCAAAAGGCTGCTGAAAAAGGAGCATTTGTTGAAAGAACAACTGCCTTCTTTTTTTTTAAAATCATAAAAACAAGCACTACTGTTGCTCTGCTTGGGAACTTTCTTGTGACAGCCAACGTGTGCACACGTGGTGAACACAATGAGCACAATTATTAGGCCAGAGAGAAAACCTGAAGTGGAGCAGGTGCTGTTAGCACCTACATAACAGAGTACCTTGCACACTTCAACATCAGCTCCACTGAAACTATACTTTTGCTTGGGTTGTGTTTGCTCTCCAGGGTCACTTCCTGTGGGAGAATAGTGATGCAGCTGAAGAAAAACTGCTTGTGGGGAGAATGGGCTGTTAGCTTGGGGGTTTGGGTGTCCCCCCTCCCAGTTTAAAACCAGTAGGATCTGCACAGCTTGTTCAGACAACAAACAACTTTTCTCGAGGAACATCCAAGAAAACTACAACCCCTAGTGGAAAAAAATAGGCCTTTCAGAAGTTTCTGTTTCTCCATATTGACTAGTCGTTAAGAATTTACTCTGGCCCAGATGAGATGACAATAAATGAAAATTAATGTGTTTAGAGAGGACATAACACAGGAACCTGCAGAATTGCTAACTGAAATTAGAACTAGCCACCTCACCAATCAAATGGCAATCTTTGGAGCTTCTGCTCATCTCCCACACATCTCAATTATGATCAATTAAAATTGATCAGTCAGTAGCAACAAGAAGCTTTCCATATTGGACATTCAAACCAAAGGGCTTTCAGACAGGTCAGTCAGGTACTCATTTTTAGAACATTCAGTTTCTAGGCCTCATTCATCAGGATTTCATCTAATCTCTTACTGAACCAAGAAATCTGAGTTCAGACACTGATGTGGAAGCCCTGGGTAAACCTGGAATGAATGACTTGTGGGAAGTGAGCTGTTTGAAGGACTGTAATACAGGAAGCACTTCCTGAGCAGGCTAGTGCAGTTCAAGTGTGATGTCAGGGTCATCATTCCAAGTTTTTACCAAAACATCCTGGATCAACACAGCCACAGAAAATTAAACACCTCTATCAGGAAGGCCTGAAGGAGGTCACAACCCCTTGGCTTTTGTGATATCTCCCACTGTTACTTTCTGTTCCACACAAACTTTTGGATGCTTTAATTGCATTGGTTAGTGCCACTGAAATGCCCAGGACATGAAATCACACATTTATGAGCTTGGGTTTGCCAGACCTTTAAAGCATTCCTAACACAACCCAGCAACTGTATTAGCTTCATTTTAGCTTCCTGAAAGGTCACATCAGCCTTTGTGACTCCATTTCTTCACAGTGCACCCAGCAAGCTGTGAGATTCACAGGTAACAGTCCATACAATTAGTCACAAGCAGATTAAAATAAACAACTCAGTTGAAAAATACAAACAGAAATTCAGTCCAGAAATGAGGAAGCCCAATCTCTTGCGTGGCATACTGAGGTGGCGCAGGGAAAGAAACACAGGTCTATGCCAGCAGCTCCAGTGGCTGTATGTGCAGTGCCATGGCCACTATGGACAAGATTTCCCACATATGAAAAAGCTCCACTATTTTTAAGTGCCTTTCCAGAAAAGCCAGAGGAAATTTTATGTGTTTCCAGTATGGTGGAAAGCTGCTACCTGTAAAATCATGACACAAAGAACATTTTCCTGTTAGAGGTGTGAAAAAGTCCTTGCTCCAAAGATGACAGAGAGGGACTGCAATCCCACAACTGACAAAACACCTCATCTCAGGCAGCACAAGAGACCACTCCTCTTCTCCTTAACTGCAGCCTTTTAAAGTCACTTTACTTGCATGAGGGTAAGAAACGTCAGAGGGCTTGCCTTCCAGTACATACTACTCAAAGTCTTCCTTCTGAAGTCAGACCCAACCTTGTCCATCCTGAACTACAGCCATTTCCATACCCAGCATAAACTTTCCGCTCAGGATCTGTTTGTGGCACAGCTACTCAGACAAAAGCGAGAAAATACTCTATACAGCAATTGCAGGTGTTCAGTGAGACATTCTCAGGTTAGACTAACCACAGTAACCACCAAGATTAGAAAGGGAATGGCTTCATTTGTCTGGGAAGCCTGAGCCAAGCAGTGAGCCTGCTCCTCCCTGGGCTGCCTCCAGAATCCACCGCTGCACAGCCACACTCTGATCCATTTATGCTACAGCCTCTGGAACAGATTCTTATTTTCTGACAATGCAGAGTCTCATGTTGAACAGGAGCTGCATGATTAATCCTTGTGATAGCAAGGTACTTTGAGCAAAAGCTACATCTGCCTCGTGTTTATCCTCTAACAGCTTTAATTAAGCTTCAGATGGGAATGTTCTGTATTTTAAAGCTGAAAATAGGCACAATTAAACATAAGGCCCAGTATTCTCTAACACCCTTTAACTGGTCTTAACAGATCTGCAATTTCACCTTTCTTTCTACAGATGACCAGTACTGACATTAGATTTATACTTGTGACCTGCAGAGTCCAGGAGGGGCAGGACTGCCCCAAGCTCTTGGTGTCTCTTGGTTATGAAACTCCCATTATATCTGTTCTTTGCTAAAAACGCACCATAGGAATGCACAGAAGAATAAAGAAAGACCCTGAGAACACATCCCAATAATCAGTTGCTTATTTTTCCATGGCAGAGTTTGCAGTGCTGCCAGCACAAGTGTGTTGGTATGCAGGAGCTGAGAATTAAAAATAGCAGTATAAAATGTGAATGCTTTTCCACCCCTTTCTTTATGCTTAATTTCTCTTCTCTAAATGTACTCTGCACATTGTTATGTAGGTATAATATGTGTGGGAGGGATTGTTGAGGTTGCCATGGTTTCTCATTTTTAATGAGCTTTGAGACTTTATAATCTAACCAAATACATTAATAATTACTACATCTCTTTTTTTCTCCCTTTTCTCCCTCCAAAGCACTCCAAAAGTCACTGGTGGTAAAAGTAAAACTAGTGATTTGAAAGACAATAAAACATCAAAGTAAGAGCCCACCCTCGAGGAGTCAGCAAACAAAGGCTTGGGGAAGTAACAGGAAAGAATTAGCACCACGAGTCAGGATCTCTGTGCCTTCATGTCTGCTCTTAACACCTGAAGTCAGCACAGCATTTTGTTCGCTTGGGTGCAAAGTTCCCCAAAGCACACAGAAACCAAGTCACAGTTGTCACCAGAGGCTGGTGAGGCACTGAACACTGGCTGCACCAACCCTGGTGCTGTTTGCTGAGTCTGCTCCGTGCGTGAGGAGAGACTGAAGCACTCAGACTCCGTGGGCAGCATCTTCCCCAGACACACAGCTCCAGAGCTCAGAGCCTGGAGCTGGCAGAGCAAGGGAGCAACAGTCTGACTTCAAACCAAGAATCTGAATGGGACAACTCATGCACTTACAGGCAGGGCCTTTTTTGACTAATCCACTGACTCAAATAAACAAGACTGAAGAGGCAGAAACACTCCTCATTTAAGAAACAAACAAACAAATCTATTTCCGCATCGAGTGTTTTGCTTTTACACTACGGGGATCAAGTAAACAGAGATAAATAAGATGAAATAAAACACTGCCTGCCAAGTGTACAGCTAAGGAGAAAAGTGCTTAGTGCTTAAGCAACCATCACAACACTTTTTGCATGAGAGCAGCTTGTTGGCTGAAGCCATTTACTGTCACATCATTTTTGACAGCCTCCTGATATCAATTAAATAGGTCAAGATGCAGAAGGCATCTAGGCCCTGGGTCTGTGAATAACTCCATGTCCCAGTCACACTAGCAAAGGTGGAGTTGTTCCTTGCTGCCACTGTTCACCTCACTTCAGGCAGTGGGGAGGAACAAAATCCTTCCCTTTGATTTGAGGGCAGATCAGATAGGAGTACCCAATTTTCATAGAGGAGAAGGGAATTTTAGCCTGCAAGAAACCATCTGATTGAGACCACAGTGCTTACACAGCTCACAGTCAGCCAAGCAGCTGTGGCCGAGAGCTCTCAAAAGCATCAGGCACTGCAAGGACAGAGGATGAACTCGAGGGCTCCCTGTGGAAATTCCAACACATGCTGCCATAAAACTTGCAAGGCACTTGTGTGCATAACCATCTCACTTTGGAGATGGCTAGACACAAAAACACAGTACAAGGGAAGCAACTCACTTAATGTTACACGGAAAAGTTATGCCAGAGTGGGAGATCAGATCAGCTACCAAATTCTGGAGTCTTCTTGGCTGTGGCACTCTGTCCACAGACCACTCCTCTCTGTAAGGGCAAAAAAGGACAGCAGCACCACTGGGTAGGGCAGACAATTGAAACCCTGCTGTGGTGTTAGAGAGGAGCTCTAGCACAGGAGTGCAATTTGGCAGAAATTTGGAGGAAAGAAAGAAATGACTTCTGCAGTATGAATCATCATGAACTTAAACATTGTGAAATAAACTGCTGGTGCAGCTTCCTGCACGGAGTGTCTGAGGACTCCGGCAGACCAGCACTGCTTCTTCCTGACAAACTCACAGAATGAAAGAAAATTGCAATCTGAAAATTTCCATCCCACATTGCAGCATGAATCAGGAATCACTGCTTTCTCTGGGAAAGGTCATTAGCATTTCACACGGGAGTTTCCGGAGAAGCAGCTCCTTGGAGCAGAGCTTTGCTAGAACAGTGTCACATACCCACTCTGCCATCTGTGCACCCAAAC
>NW_008673808.1:3661-15233 GCF_000695815.1 Acanthisitta chloris | reverse complement strand
CCTACTTGGTCTCTGTGCAGGACACATTTCAGGCTGACTGATCTACAGCACAGCCTTTACCCAGCACAGCGCAAAAAACCAGTGTCAAGCAATATTTCCACACACATTGACTCAAACTTTAAGGAAAAATCAACCTGGTCTGAGCTGATTCTTTAGACACATGATAAATGTGAAAAAGACTGAGACGAGCAACAAACAAAAAAGAGACTCATTATATTGCGTATCTTTCCCAACAAGATTTTTCATGGCATCTTTGAATGATTTTTTTAAAAAAAATTTTATCTTGAGCTTCAGTTTATGAAAAGTACTTTTAAATCCTGAGAGTAAAACATCAGCATAAGTCATTCCAACTGGGGCTGCTCTGGAAAAGAAGCTATTTCTTCTCAGCCCTTGTATAGAACAGATCCTGGCACCTTTCTGCAGCCAGTGGTGGCACAAAGTGAACTTCTTCCTTCACAAGCTCTTACCCAACTTCCTGTACCCAGTACCCCACACAACGATCTGTCCTCATCCTTTCTTGGTTATACACACGAGAAGGAGCTCACATGCGGCATCTGAGCGGAGGCCCAGGATCCACTTCAATAACTCAGCTTTTAGCTATTCTTCATGCTGCCTAGCAGTAATAGCTTTTCCATTTGATATTGCTTCATTAAAGGTCATTTTTGTGTGCCATTTGCATAACTAGTACTCTAATTATACTGCTCGCCATATGAGAAGCTTTTTCAGGAACAGTTCATTCTCCCTCGCAAGGAGAGAAAATTTAATTACAGAGTGGAAGCTTTAAATAATGGTTACATAAAAAATACTTCTGTAAATCCCTTTTAGTTCAGGCTTTGAATTCTGAAAGGTCAGGCTTATAAAGGTCTGTAGCTTAAAAAGAGATCATGACTTAATTATAGATCATCATTACATATTTCAAATTTGTGTTGGTGGACATTGTTCCTTCTCCTTTTCATAAACTCTGAGTTTTGAAAACAACTGGAGATTGCCAGCAGAGATTACCAGTAACTTAACCACCAGCCCTCAGGGTTTTCAGGACATTTTCAGGACATTTTCAGCAGAGTCAAATTAAACCTGAAACAAGGGCTGGAAGTTAACCCTCCAGAAAAGAGTAATTGATACGAGGCTGGCAGTGGCTGCAGACACCTTACTGCTGTGCTGCTGCACCTGATGAGGAATTCATTTGGACTTGTCTAAAGTGAGATACAAACTTGTATTTTTAAATTTCCGTCCTCAATGCTGGTACGAGTCTGTTCACCTTCCCTGAGTGCTGGATGCCTTGGAAATCCCTGCCATGGAGGAGACAGGGTCAACCTTACCTGGTCAGGATGCTTGCAAGACTGTACCTGGGAAACCCAACTTGTATGTTCCTCTCATTCACAGTTTAACCTCTTCATTCATAAATGTATTAGAAAACATTCTAGTCTCATCTATCACTTTCTTAGAGCCCAGACCAAATTGCAATTGACCTTCCACCAGACAAATCCACCCCAATTTTAAGGATTTCCTCTTCATTTCCGCAGGACACTTAGGCCCTTACAATACATTATGTTAGCAAAGGAAATGTGCCACATTTTGCCTTACTGGTTATCCATACGTTGCTAAAAGTAACAGGAGTCTTCAACTCTCCAAGACCCCTGCATATTCTTTACTCATTTTCTACTATATTATGATATTTCTTCAGCTTCTCTAATTTTAATGCAGTACAGTTGATATTGGAAAGTGGTTTTTACCCTCTCTTCACATAACTAGGACGTTAACTATGTGAAGTAAAGAAATTCAGTAAACAAAGAAGAAGATCCAACAGTCTGAATCACAGGGTGTTTGGAATCCAGTGCCCGGAAAAGAGGTTCATCAACTGTCTGTTAACATAGAGTTACTCAACAGGAAAATTCTCATGTGATCATTAAATGAAATTCCATGTAAGTTTGAATTCTCCCACACGAGGACAGAAATTGCTTTCTTACCTGCATACCCAGAGGACAGCAACACACAGCAGGTCTTCTGAGCAGCAGGAGAACCTGCAAAACACAATGGATGCAGCTGTAGGTAGGCAAACAAGGCTTGTGCAAGGCCAGACTGAGGACACTGAGCACCCAGGAGGCTATGGCAGAGGTAGTCACGATAAACCAGTTTGTGTCACTTTCTGTTCAGTATCTGTGAGCTTTGGGCTGAGTGGCCTTCAGGAACTCTGCCAGAATGATGTGTCTGGAATCCCTTACAGCCATGAAGGCAACCTGGCCACAGCCTTTCTGCTTTTCCTGCTTCAGAGTGATTTCAGTTCCTCCTTGCTTTAACCCCCAAACAGTTTTGTATTGAATCAATCCACATACCACTTGGAGCACTCAATGGCATCAGAAACAGAAAAGCTGTTCTGCAAAGGGGATAAAATACAGGCTGAGCCAAACATGTCTTTTTTGCTCAGTGTCTCCTAGCTTACTTTTATTTTTCATATCTGTACAGCATCATCCAGAAAGACAATGTGGATTAATAAAATACCTTGATAGTGCAGTGGGACCTCTGGGGAATCATTTAAGCTGTACAGCAAGGCAAAAATAAGCAATTTCCCTTTTCACTTCTTTTTCTTCTAACAAACCCACCTAAGGCTTTTCTTGTCTCTTTAATTTAAAGGTGACTCATTTCCCACCAACTTTTGCCCCATCAGCCTGGACAAATCTCTAGAGTACCTCATTCGTTTCCTTTCAGACTCGCCCCAGTTTCATGTGTAGGATGAAAGAGCTTCTCCACAGACACGTAAGTGAAATTATCAATTTGCTGCACTTTTAAGCACATTTATAAACTGAAATGCCACAATTACACTCCTCTGTGGCAGAAGGAGAGACAGTAGTGGTTTGTTGGTTGTTTTTTTTTCTTCTAAAGAGATAAAAAATAGGACTTCAATAAAAATGAAATCCATTGACTTTCATAAAAGACCAAATAAAGGTCATGGAAAAGTCTTTAAGCCTTCTGGGAAATAAGAAGCTAGTCCTGTTCTCGGAAAGAAAGATAATCAGTGGCAGGCCTGGGCTGTTTTTTGGAATTTTTCTTGCTCAAGAAGTTTTATTTCCCCTTTTTTCTGCTTCTAATAGGAGCCTCTGAAAATCTAAGAAGTATTTCATTTTTTCACCTTTATTGCAATTCAAACCAGAAGAGTGGAAAATACCTCCCCAAAGAGTTTGCAGTGGCTGAGAAGTGACAGACAAGCTGTGTGTACTCACAGGAATACAAACAATTTCATCTCCTGTGAAACTTTAATCTCCTCCACAACTCTGCTAACTGTAAACTCACATCAATGTTCAGCTTTCCATGTCCCAGAATCCTGTATGGCTTTACACATCCACAGGGGAAGGGGAGGAAATAGGCACAACATAGACAAAAACCAGGATGAGATTAATGGTTTCCTTCTCGTTTTCCAGGTCAGTGTTAGGAGACAGCTCTGAACATACTCCCTTCACTGCTGGGGCTGCAAGGAGAGCTCAGGTTTGAACAGAGCATGGCCCCAAGACTAATACAGCTACAAAAAACATTCTATTTTAATTCTGCATTCTGACTCAGGCCCTTAAATCAGACACAAAGGTGGAAAAAGGATCTTCACCTTTCCCCTGGAATAGATGAAACTGCATTGTGCTTCTCTCCACGTCCTCTTTACTGATTATCTTTTATCCCAAAAAGAAATGTAATTAGTTAGACACTGAGCCATACAATGGAACAAATTTTAATTGACAGAGCAAAACAAAAAGATTAAAACCCCAATTAATTCTTCTTTATTGCTTCAGAATCTCTAATAATTTGTGTGGAAGCAAACAGTAGTATCTTTCATCTGGAAAACATTCCAGGCTAATACTTCTGTGGTTTCCTCTTTTGTTTGCAGATATTCAGTGGCTTGTTAAGATCATGATTAGATCATGACACTTTCTAATTCTTGGGATGGTGATTCATCAAACCTCAGAATTGCTACTGAGACCTACAGTAGGCCTGGCCTGCAGAGTAAGCGAGAGGAAGAGCTGTCTTGGAACAGAGTAGCACCAGGTTTGCACCTTTCTTCTCCCTCTGTTGAGCAACAATTGCTGCTTCATTTCTTTTAAGAAAGGTATTCAGAGCTCTGAAATGCATTTCCTATCTTTTAAGATCAAACCGTGGCCTGGAGGTTCAGCATTATGTTGTGTAATGGCTCTGCCTGGGGTTCAGCTCCTCCTGTAAGAGCACAGGGTGTGAGCAGAGAACAGCTCCAACAGCTATTGACTTGTGCTGTGAGCCTGGAAATTGCGGATGGATCGCACTGGGATGTGTCTCAGCCTCTCACAGAAGAACATAACATGAGTTTTCTTTTAAATTCAATCTTGAGATCTAATAAAAATCCCCTCTTAGAAAAGAACTCTCCAAGGCTCCTGCCCCTCCCAGCCCCAGAGTGGGTCAGCCTTTCTCCCTCCCTCCCATTCTCTCTGCCTTCATTGCCAAGAGGAGAGCAGCCCTGGCCTGCCTACTGGACACGGGGCAGAGGAAAAGCAGCTGAAAAAAAGGAATAAAAGCATTTTGAACTATCACCATATCTTTTCTGAGCATAAATCAAAATATTTCTAATCAGGTCTGATGGCTCAGGAAGACTCAAGTAATTGTGTTGAACAGGCCTTTTCCACATGTTCCCTGGTTTTTCTTTTGCATCACATCATCCAATACCACAGAAGAGGTTAAGGCACAAGACAGAATTCCCCTGGATACACGTTCTGTTCCCTCTAGGAACATGCCTGAAAGCTCTAAACCATCATGACACTTATCAGCAACATCAGTAAATCCCATGAAACAGCTGAGGACATAAAGTAGGTGAAGGCTGAGCTTCTCTCCAGCTTTCTGCAACAGGCTGACACACCTTAGCAGCTTCATGTTTTTGCAACCTTGCATGGCCTTGCAAACTGCAATCCTGCACCTTTCCTCAGTATGGAAGGCTCATCCACACAGAGAAATGACTGCTGAATAAGGTAGGGCGTGGACTTAAGCACTGGTGTCTATTCTGGTCTCATGTCTGGTTCATAAAAGCACACAAAGAGTCGTAGTTGCTACTAAATTGCTCTTTCAATACGCCTTAATGTATCTTTCAGGTATTCATGTTGCAGGCTAAGAGGACTTGTTTAAACCTACAGGAGTGCCCTCAGTTTGGAGACTGTGTGTGAGGGCTAGCACAGGTTGGGATCAGGCAGTGAATAAAAAATGCCACTTTTTCTCAAGGAATCACAAATATTAACACCCAAATAGCAAAGCAATGCCAGGAACAAACTGCACAGTTGTCATAACAACAATCACGTAGCACGGCCTGGGAGCTGAGAGCCACCAGGACTCTGAGCCAGGGGAGAAACCAACTGAACCAAGATATTCAGGACCTCTGGGCTGCTTTGGCCATGGGTCCTTGGAATGGGAAGATTTTGATTCTCAGGATCTGTCCAGGCTAAACACAGAGTGCAAACGTCATGTGAAAACATGGCAAAAGCGACGCACAGCCATTTTTTAACCCAGGATGTTTCCAGCACACAACCCTGCCAGGATTTTGTCTCCAAGAGCTGAACCTAGAAATTTATCACCACGTAAGGAGAGAACTGAAAGACTTATTCACTATTTCTGCTGTCTGGAATTTAGAACTTTGCAATCAATTTAAAGCCATTTAAAATCTTGTCCTTGGTCCCACTGCAAATACATTCTTTTTTTTTTGCAAAAGCAGCAAAAATGTTAGAAATGCAGGCTGCACATTTCACAAGACCATAATAAAATGTGCAGGTTTTCAAGAGACACCGACAGCAGAAAGCACTTTGAAGAAGCCCATGAGTTATCCGTGGAACAAGTTGCTGTTAATTACTGTTGAGGTTACAAACCCAGTAGAATTCCTAGCAGAAAATTTTGTGGGAGTGAGGCAATCCAAAACATTACAAAGTGGATAAAATCTTTAGCTTTAGGGCTGCAGCACACCACTAATAGCTGGGAGTCTGTCAGAGGTGTGCTCTGTAGGCAGCTTATTCTACAAACTGATGCTCTAGGCTTTATTACAATTTCATCTGGAACATTCAGCTACTTTCAGTGATTTTTCAGAAGAAACTTTCAGACTCACTGATGGCAAATACACAGCTTCTGGTGCTGGAGTTGAGTGTCTGAGTCCCTAAATCCTGCCAGCAGCCTCACAAACACAGATGCCACCAGCCAGGCTAGGTATGCTCACATTGCTCCTACTCAGGTATTTAGCCTGACCTCAACAACACAACTCCAAATAAATCAATAAAAAGATGTATCCAGCAGTTCTGATGAGCAGAGAGAAATGACAAACAGATCCACTCGAGCCCTGCACCATGGAGACTGGGAAAATCAGCTCATTAATAAAGGGAGAAAACAGGAACGCACATTATTTCACTCATAGCTTACAAAGTGAAGCGCACGTTGATGCTGTTATCAGCATGTTCATTGAGATATCCATTCGGATCTGGTTAGGGGAAATATTAACAGGAAAGTTTTGTGATTTCATACAGCAAGAGCTGAATGCTGAGGGTTAACAGGGAATCATTCGCCAATCACTACTGTTCTCAGGGACAGTTCTTTCTGAAATTATGGGTCATTACGGAAAAGTATTTTCCATAAAAACCAATCAGCTGCTCTAGAATATATTTTGTAGCAGCATCCTCCCAAAGGCATTTACCAGGGGAAACATTCCAGCTCTGACTGTGTTACATCTGAGATACTGTTAATACTCTCTTCTTGGCAGGATACAAATGGACAAGGGGTTTTCCTGTGTTCCTCATCCCTCCCACCAGAGCTGGCACATATATGGGTCTTCCACCATCCCAACTACTGCTGTTATATTATTTATGTCTTAATGAATACAGACTCACAGGCCAACAGCAGGGATGTAAAACATGACGATATGGCTAGTTAGCGTACACCAGCCAAGCTAGTATGAACTGAACCAGGAGTAATCCATAAATACAGTGAGGAACTGCAGTTTTTTGCTGGGTCAAGAAGAAATATTTCCAGAAACAACAATACTTTCAACATCAGTCAGAGTATTTTAGCAACTCTCTTTCATGTGCTACACAGTCCAAATTCAATTATCCCGTTCAGATGTCAGTGCTTGTGTGAGTGAAACACCACTGAAGAGATGCTGTGCCACAAAATGTAAACCCATCGATCTGTTTCAGGCTGACACAGATACTCCTTGTGCCAAGAGCCATCAGGGGCATGGCAACATTTGGGGACCTGGGTCCCAGGGATGGCTGTCAGCACTGGGACTGCTCAGTCACAGCTATGGCAAAGTCTGATACAGCCCAGACATGTGTGGTGCATCAGCTGAGGCTTCTCCTGGGATACCTCTGGTTTGATCCAGTTGCATTCAGGTGTCACTACAGATCGTGCTGTTAATGAATTCAACAGCTGAACTGAGAACAGAAAGACAGAGAAGGGACGAGAGCCCTTCTCACCCTTCCATGGTGCTGCAGCTTAACAAGAGCACAAGGCAAGCAGTGAGGAAAGGGGAACTGTTCAGAATTACAGCAGGAGTTCAGAGGCTAAATCCTCTTCCCGCACATCTTCAGGAGCCCTTTTGCTCACAATACCAATTCTCTGCACATTCCAGAGAAGTATTTCCTCCTGTCAAAGCCCTGTGGGACTCCCACTTGCAGGGAAGCACACAAGCCATGAACTCACCAAGCCTTCTGGTATTTCTCCCTCTAACTTTTTTCTATCCCCATTATCTGCTCTACAGAGATTGTTTCCACCACAAACACCTCTCTCCCTGCAGCAGGAAAACAGGCACAGTCATGTACACTGACAGGCCGAAAACAGGGTTTGTCACAATGTAAGGATTTCCAGCCCCTAAAATTGATCAGTGACATCATTCATGTGAAATAATGTTAAGGTGAGCTGTCCCTGGGGTGTGAAAATGCCAGCCCTGGGCAGCAGATATAGAGCAACGCGATCAGAATTGTCTCTCAGCATCACACACAATATCCAAGAGTTGCACTGCTTCAGGAACAAGTGGGAGGGGGAGGAGAAACAGCGGCAGCACAAGTTTCTTATCAGAACAAATCCTCCTGCAACTAAAGAAAAATTAGAGCTTTGCATTCACACCAGTCTGTGGTTGCTTGAGTGTATCCATGGAAACCCCCATCCTTCAGAAATTCCAGTGTGCATCTACACGCTGCTTCCACATTCCACTAACACAGGAACAGACCTGAGAGCACTGAAGTGTCAGCTCCATTAATCTGCTTCTACTTCAGCTGCACAAGTGCATCAGGAGACAGCAAAGCTCCCCCACGTCCACCCTTTAACCCAAATTCCTCCAACACACAGCTGGAATTTCTGGATTACTCTGTTCTTTGACAACAGTGTTTATTGTACTGCCCCAGGAGGATGAGCCCTGCAGGATTCTGAACATGTGAATGCATTGCTGAGCACCATTTACTAACCTCTGGCTGATACATACATTTTCAATTGTATCAAAAAGGATTAAAATTATTTGATCAATAGCATTTTAAAAGTTCTTAGCAAGGATATGGTATAGAGCATTTTCTAGGAAATTTGACAGACTTAATAACCTTTCTAATCATGATTTCATCAAAAAGTTCGTCAAAGAGAGATTTTTTAATATGTGGACCCAAGAATTACATTGGCATTTCTGATTTCTCTGTAACAAACCAAAGCCTCCTGATAACTTAGCTGCTACTCTTAGATAATTTGCATGGCTTCTTTTAACAGCATCTCAGCACACAGAAATCAGAAGGAGAACCAATATGCAGAACAATAGCCTGTGAAAATGATGGTATTTAAACCACTCAATGGACGGGACTGGGGCAGAGTTCCACTGGAACAGAACAGTGTGGCTTCATTACGATGTCATTACAACTCTGGGTAATTGTGCCATGAGAAAAGGGAACGATTTGTGCCTCTGAAGGACCTGACCCTGCACTGCCTCGAGCCCTCCAGCACAGCCCAGGCATTGTCCCAGCACAGCACTCCAGCCCTGCCCACAGACCTAGGGCTGCCCCGCAGCACTCTCTGCCTGGTGCCTGCTCACGTCACACACTGCTTCCGATATTGCCTCACCCCAGCAAGATTCTCTTTGGTCTAAAGGAGAAAGTAGATTAATTCAGGTTTAAAGCCAACCAACAAGCAAAAAACCAACTCCAAGTGGATAAGGAATTGTTGCCCTTTAAGGAACTTGTTTTCCCTCAGCTATGTTTTTGGCCTGCTCTTTATAATCCAAACTCAGTGCAGTGCCAGAAAATGGCAGGGCAGGCACATCCTTGGAACGATGTGGGCAAGATGGGACTGCTTTTATCAATAAAACATTTCCACTGGTATCTTTGGCAGGACTGGGGCAACAATCCTGGAACCAGGTAAAACCAAAGGAAATCTCTGCTCAATTCCATTTTAGCACCTTTGAAATCTCATTTATGTTGCCTTTTCTGGTAAAACAGATGGAGTTAATTGATGCTTTTTTACTTACTATGTGAGCAAAAAAGCTAAATTACCTCCAGGATGAGTCCTGCACGTATGCAGAGAGCTGGCATGAGCTCTCTGCAGAATACAAATGGAACTTGCCAAGCAACATTGGAATTTTTATATTGTATTTAATTCAAATGCCTAAAATTTGGAAGAAGCTTTTATCAGGAGGACTTTTGTTCAGTGAAGAAATTAGAGTTCTGCTATTAAACAAATGCCAGTCATTTTCCAAAGCCATCCTTGCACAAAGAGATGGGAACAGGCGTTATTGCTTCACCCTGGGCAAGAACGCAGTAAAGAGCTTATTAGTATCTCACCTGCAAAGTCACAGCATCTTATCAGAAAAGCACTGAGTTATTTTCCCCTTTCTTCACCTCTTTATTAAACTCTAAATATCACCATTGTGCCCTGAACACTGTGGGGGGATCGATCTGATGTCTGGAAAGCCAAGGCTTAGACATGAGAATGCTTTGGTCTTTCAAAGCCACATTCAAGGTAAGAGTAATGGAGAAAGACAACCCAAGAGAATATGAAAGGCAACAGAAGAATTCAGAAGATCTGGAAATGTATTTTAATTACAGGACTGCAGACAAGGCAGTGCAGGACAGACTTGGGAGACTCAGCAGTGTCTGAACTCTGACAGGTTTTGGATGGCTCAGACTCACCGTGCAGAAGGAAGTAAATATTTTATGTTGTTTATTTGGAGGATTTTTACTTGGAGTCAGGTTTTTTGGGTCAGTAAATACCAACACCAGGGTACAAACCAAATACATGTGTTCACACACCCTGAGGAGAACCCAGACTGAAAGCCCACTCAGTGACCGATCCCAGTGGTTTAACAAGCACCAGTCGGAGCACAGGGTGCAACCCCAACACCTCCAGCCACCCCTCAACTCTGTCCTCAAACAAGTGGAAAAAATCAGTCCACAATTTTCCAGCAGTTTATTTACAGGTTAAGTGAACAGATATACACAGGTAAATCAAGTGTATCCTTCTGCCAGGTCAGAAACCCAAGTTGAATACATAAACATCCTCTGTCAATTCATCCTGAAATAACAGTTTCAAGGAAGGGAATGAAGAACCAGGGAAAACACTTGATGTCACAGTGGCAAACAGCCTGACCCTGCCACAGCTCCACGCTGGAATTTACACACCTGAGGTCTACGTGACACTGGCTCTAGGCTCTAAGACCCTTTGTTCTTCAAACCTTCTCCCCATGAGGCACAACTGTATTTCCTTCTAGAATACGCCAGAATGGCCACCAGAAGAGGCAGGATGGTGAGCACGTGCTGCTAACCCACCTGGAATTAGTGTGTTCTAGGGAGAAGGCAGCTCTGATAGTTGGAGTCAAGGAGGAATTTCTCCCCCACCAAACAGTGGTCATGCTTTCCTGAGTTCCCAGGAGGAAAGCAGCACGGGAGCAGCAGGGTTTGTTCACAGCTTTCAAGCTATTTGCGATGACTCAGTGTAAATACCTACTTTGGAACACTTAAGTATTCCCTAATAAACACTTGCCAAACCATTCACATATAGAAATACATTTTAAAAAAAATCAGAATAAAGAGAGCAAAAATGAACATGTTCCACATTCCGGTTGAAATGATGAAAAGGTGAAATGAGATGAAAATGTTTGTGCCTCTACCCTGCAGACACCTCGACTGCATTTTATCACCCTTGGGGGTGGAGAATTGGGCATTTGTATAGTCATTTTCTTCTCTCCTGAAACCCTTCTGGAATAATCTCAGACACCAACATTTGCCTTGCTGGGGGTGGTGAAATTTCATTCATATTCTCCTGTAAACAACTTAACAGCAAATTACCAGTGCATTTCCTTCCCACCAAATCACCTTAGCAACCCCTGCAAAACAGCTCAGTTCAGAGGGAACTCATGGAGATCTGCAAAGCCTCCAAAAGGAAAAACACCACCTCTGGGAAAAACAACAACCAAAGCTTTATGCTTCGCTTCACAGAGCCTTATAACCCCTCAAAGACACAGACTGAGGTTTTGAGAAGCAACTGGTTCAATGTAAGAGTGCAAATGTTCCCTCTCAGGGCAAAACCTTCTCCTTGCCCAACACGGCTTCACACCGAGCCAGGT
>NW_008673808.1:0-3642 GCF_000695815.1 Acanthisitta chloris | reverse complement strand
CTGCCTGGCTTAACTCCTGCTCTGACTCTGGTCACACATCTGGCAGAAGAGCAGCATTTTTCTGCTGAGAGAAACAGAGCCTGAACTGGAGTCAAAGCACTGTTTCTCAGAACTTCTCATGGATTGGGAATGCTAAGAGAATTCGGCAGGAAGAACACACAGGTGCATGTTTGTTTCCTGCCTTCCCAGTGAGATGCATGCTTTTCCCTATTTCCTGTAAGTAATAGATCCCACATTCTCTTTTCTCCTTTCTTTTTCCTTGACTGTCAGCTTCAGGAATTCTTGACCATTTTGCGCTTCCTCAAACCTGGCTGCAGGTGTTACCATTCAACAGCCACAAGTTCCAGTCACACCAGTGCATGGCTAATCAGTGTCCTTATCAAACAGCTGCAACCTCAGAAATGTCAAAGCTGTTTTACAGGGTGTTTAAAGAACCCAAGTCCTGTTGCACTGCTACCCACAGTTGTCCTTCCCTGACACCTTCAGACCACCCCTGACTGTTTCTAACTGTAATATTCCTCCAAGAATCTCGCAGACAAAACCCAAGAGGGTTACAGGGCCCAGCCCCTCACACACCTCACTCCCCACCTCAGGCAACAAGGCTGCCTTACATTTTCACCAACTGGCACAGAAACACTGTATTTCCACCAGAATATTCCAGCCTGGAGGATTCAGACAGCTGCTGCTGGCAGCACATGATTTGAACATTAGCCCTGGTGTGTGTTTCACTTGCCCTAAGTGTGAAGGTCTGTGGTGGGTGTCACGGGTGTAGTCACAAATCCCAGGAGTTCTACTGATAGGATTTTTAACTCAGACCAAAGCAGATCATGCTTTTAACTCTGAAACCCCTTTGTCAGCGAGGCAGCTGTGCTGCCAGGATACAACTCTGGGTATGGCTTTTTGATCACAATTTTCCCAGCTCCTCTGGATAAAGAGGATGAAATCTGCAGGCCATGTCAAAAATGCTGAGGCCAACTCTGTAATGAAACAATTTACTTCAATACTCTGAGACCCTCCAGTATTTTATAACTACATGTAATGGGAGATAAGGTGTTTGATTCACCTCCCAGATGGAATTTCAGGAAGGTGCATTTATAGATAGCTAAAAAGAGCTGTTCACTCTTTTAACTCCACATTAGCTGATGCTCTACCTGAGCACACATCCATTTGCTGTTAGATTACATACAACACCCTTTGAAAAGATGAGGTAGAGCAGCCTAACGGATCCATTTCAATGACTGACCTCATTCATAGGCAGGTTCTGCCCAGTTCTGAGCAGCAATTTGAAGCCAGAGGGATGCAAGGTGCTCAATGCATATTTATGCTTTACTCCATAACTCAGACTGCAGAGGGGACACACAGGAATCGTGCTGGGCTGTGAGTACAGTTAGCTGTGTAACTCATCAGAAGAGCAGAGTGTGTAAATTTTTAGTGTTCAAAGCTTCAATTTGATGAAATTTAAATAGATAAACTTTAAAGGTGTTGCACTCAGAAGCAGAAGCAGCAAATATGTGGTATGACTGGAAATACAACATGATTTCCAATAGAATTGCAATTCTTTAGTGAGTTTCCAAGCCCTGCAAGGATGTCGGTGTTATTGCAGTGCTGTTATTTCTGGGTACATCAGATGAAGAAACCACAGCCAGGACTCCGTGGGGTAAACCAATAAAGGCTTTGAGCACTTCTAGTTGCTAAACAAATGCACGTTTTTACATTGCCTGGTCTCTCTGCTCCTGAAGCTGTGAGCAAACAGCAGAGAGCCAACCCCACACTGATCATACTCCCTGCATGAGCAGCACTCAGGTCTCCAGGCAAGTTCTGCTGTGCATGGGAACAAACAATTCCCGGGCCAGGACTTAAATGCACCTCCTTGTTCCACTGATTTTGAATTCTGAGGATGTTCTTTTGCTCAGGATTAACATTGCTCTCAGGCAATTTGTTATCTCCCTTTCAAGATATCTGAATTATTGGTTTGCTGCAAGTTCACACAGTGCTTTTCTGGGGTCTCCTGGCTGTGAGCAGAACTCATGTTTACAGTGAGAGTTCTGATATCAAAAAGGAAAAGTCTCACTGAAATGCTTCCATCATTTTCTTTGCCATTTGCTGATATTGACTAAACCAGCCTAGTTTCATATAGTGCTTGGTGGAATAGCTCTGGAGATTAGTGTAAAAATGGAAAGAACAGAAAAATAGAAGAAAAAGTGGCAGTAAAGTGGCATGTGAGGGATGTGAGTTGGCACAACATGACTGTTCACCTTCCTGCTGTCCATAAATGGTGTAACTCACCCAAAGCATAAACAGCATCACTCTCCTGTAACTGACAGGGATGTAAATGGCATAAATTGAGATTCATGAATAAAATATCAATACTGCCTTACAGGAACTCAGTCACCCTGTTAGGTATTTTGACACCAAACCCCTCGCATATTTTGCTGTACCCAAACGCCAGTTTTGGTGGTGCTTTAGGACAGATAACCCTGGTGTGGTGACCCCAAGGGATGAGGATGTGATGATGTGTGATGATGTATGACAATGTATGACAATGTGTGATGAGGCATGATGATGAGTGATGATGTGTGATGATGTGTGATCATGTATGTGTGACAATATGTGATGATGTATGATAATGATCTAGTATGAGGTGTGATGATGTGTGATGATGACGATGTATGATGATGATGATGATGTTGTGCGATGATGATGATGATGGATGATGTGTGATGATGTATGATGATGTGTGATGATGTGTGATGAGGTGTGATGAGGTGTGATGATGTATGATATGATGATGTGTGATGAGGTGTGATGAGGTGTGATGAGGTGTGATGAGGTGTGATATGTGATGTGTGATGATGTGTGATGTGATGATGTGTGATGATGTGTGATGATGTCAGACAATGGATGATGATGATGATGGGTGATGATGTGTGATGATGGATGATGAGGTGTGATGAGGTGTGATGTGACGTGTGACGATGTGCGATGATGGATGATGGTGTGTGATGAGGTATGATGATGTGGGATGATGTGTGATGTGATGTATGATGATGTGTGATGAGGTATGATGATGTGGGATGATGTGTGATGTGATGTATGATGATGTGTGATGAGGTATGATGATGTGGGATGATGTGTGATGTGATGTATGATGATGTGTGATGAGGTATGATGATGTGGGATGATGTGTGATGATGTATGACGATGTATGATGATGATGATGATATATGATGATGTGTGATGCTCTATGATGACGTGTGAGGTATTTACAGCTTGGCTACACACACAATTGTCATTCACCTGACGAGGATTTACAACACTCACAGCTCAGCTGCTTTTTGAGACAGCTCAGTGGCAGCACACCCAGCTGTGGCAGCTGGGGAGCTTTGTGCTGAGGGAGTGCACGGCCTGGGAACGGAGGAGCTTGGAGACAGGAACAGGCAGCCGTGTGTGTGGGGCTAACTGCTTGCACCACCTCCCAGCGCACAGGCTGCGGGTGCAGGTGTGGTCATGGGGAGTGGGGGACACGGACACCACAGTGTCCCTCCTGCAGGGCGGGCCGAGCGCGGCGCCCTCACACGGACACCGCACACACAGCCCTCACACGGCCCCCGCCATGGCTTCCCGACGGACGGCGGCGAGAGC
>NW_008673807.1:404-646 GCF_000695815.1 Acanthisitta chloris | reverse complement strand
CCATCCATCCATCCCCCCCCCCATCCATCCATCCATCCACCCATCCATCCATCCATCCATCCATCCCTCCATCCCTCCCTCCCTCCCCATCAATCCATCTGTCTGTCCCCACACCGTGTCCAGCTGTCTCCCTGTCCATCCATCCATCTGTGCCCCTGGACCCTCCACATCCAGCTGTCCGTCCCTCCATCCTTCTGTCTGTCCCCCCATGTCCATTTGTCCTCCCTGTCCCCCCTCACCTT
>NW_008673807.1:0-309 GCF_000695815.1 Acanthisitta chloris | reverse complement strand
TGCTCCCCTGCCACATCTGAGGGGGATGGGGGGTGAGACCCCCAAATCTCCCGGAGGAACCCCCAAATCCCCCCGAGGAACCCTCAAATCCACCCCAGGGACCCCAAAATCCCACCTGGGAGCCCCAAATCCCACCTGGAGCCTCAAACCTCCCCTGAGCCCTCACAGCACTGAGTGCTCATCCAACTGCCATGTCTGGGGGGAACAAGGGGTGAGACACCCAAATCCCACTCTAGGGACCCCCCAGGGACCCCAAAATCCACCGCAGGGACCCCCACATCTCCCCCAGGCCCCCCCACCCCCCACCCC
>NW_008673806.1:19035-23478 GCF_000695815.1 Acanthisitta chloris | reverse complement strand
GCCCCGGGACAAGCGGGACTCGTGTCCTGCCCCCGCCCCTTCCCTCCCAACACACCGTCCCGTCCATCCCGCAGCTGCCCCCGGCGAGGGTTTTTTGGGGACACAAAGTGGCCTTTGGCCACTTTGTGTCCCCTCACCGGTCCGAGGGCAATAGCCCTCTTCCTTCACAGCCGCACCAACCTTCCAGTACTTATTGGTTATTCCTCCTATTTTTCATGCTGCACTTAACATGAAATTGTTCTACCAGAATATGCTTTTTTTCCTATGTCACACTACGCTGTCCTAGCTTACACGGAAGGATAATAAATTCTTTGCAAGAGGCTTTGTTTAGATGGCTAAAACAGGTGTTTTGGCAGTTTCCTCCTGTTCTTTCTAAGTCAGAGCTTCCACACAGGCATTAGTATCGGGGCTGACTCTCCTGCAGTGGAGTTACCACTGCTGAGCACCGTTTTTAACTCCCAGATACTTCAGCAAGAATGCCTGGAGCAACCTAATGCAAAGGCATTGAAGAGGTGACATCCCTTAATGGTTCACCCTTTCAAACTCTTCACATGCACTTAAACGATAAGTCAGGTCACTTTCACCACATATTATTATACTCTGTGCAATGTTGAAAATCTTCTGAGTGACCGCTCTAAGAAGTAGAAGTGGACTGGTAACAAAAGATAGTCCCATTTGTCCTGTGAGTGAGGAGGGGAAGAAAGTTGCTGAAATGCTGAGTACAGTGACTCCTTTTTCACATGTTCACTAATGAATGTACTTCTACCTGCCACCCTGAAAGGGCAGACAAACCTTTCCTTTGCAATAAAAACCTTGTGAAGTGTTGCCTTGTGCATTTGTAGTGATTCAGAACTCTGGAGAAGAAGGCAATTATTACTGGTTTTAAAGAATAAGGTGTTTTATTATGGAAGTTCATCTTCATAACAATGTGCACAGAAAATGACTGACAATCATTAAAAACACAGTTTGTTTCATGAAAACAAAAGGATGACTATTTACAGTGACTTTCTATCACAAACAATGAAACACCTGAAACAGTTGAGGCAGTAAATATTCTTTTCATGTCTTGAGAGATTATTGAACAATAACTTGACATTGTACTGACACATACCAACAGGGGTTCAAGATGTTTAGATAGCCCTGACCAAGCTGTACACTGCAGGAGGCCAAAAAATGTTGGCTATACACTTATGTGAACTATGTCTCTCTGTTGTTTTAACTCATGAAATTGATCTCTTACAGGGAACTTTAGGAAAAATGCTTCAGTATGAAAAAAACCCAAAACTCTCTACAAGACAATGCTTTGATACCTGAAGCAGTGATTTTATCCAGAAGCATCTCAAATGTTTGTTAGCATTTAGCATATCCCAGGGCTCTTTCTGAATTACTCTCTGCTTCCCCTCACAGTTGCACCTAAACAGAAATCATCGTTGACAAAACCAAGAGTATCACATACTGCTTTGAAATATTTTAAACCCCTAAAATCAGGTCTATGATTTACTGCATGGACACAAGGGGTATTTGCCAATAAGTATATTTATACAGTAAGCAAAATACCATAACATTTATACCTAACTTACAAATATTCCAACATGACAGAATCGATGCTGCTGGCTTTACGTGGGAAATGCTAGTTACAGAGGTTGGAAAATGAACAGCCATATGTAACTGAGCCCTTGGTAAAGGTATTCATCAAAAACCAGAGACATTCTTGTTCGCACCTGTCCTCTATCTATTTTTTTTCCTCTCTCTGCTTCTGCTTCTACTGCGTTTGCTCCTGTCTCTGTGTTCCACTTTACTGTACTTGTCCCCATAGCTCTCTCTACACCTTTTCCTCTCTCTGTGTCCATCTGTGCTGGGACTTCTGGTTTCATTTTTCCTGTGCCGCTCTTCACCAGGGCTTTGACTTGGACTTTTTCTTATGTGCCTTTGCCTGGAACTGCTGTGACTCGTGCAAGGGCTTCTCCTGCTCCCCTCATCCACGCTTTGGATTCTACTATCCCTCTCCTTTCTTTCAGTCTCTCTCGTGTTGGTGCTATGGTAGCCACTTTTGGACTTTCCTCCCCCCTCACAGGAGTTCCATTTGTTGTTCTCCGCAGAACTATCTTGCTTTAAAGGCCTGTACTTCCCCCTATCTTTGTCCTTGTTACCGTGACTACTGGAGCGATCTTCATAAAGTTTTTCCTTCCTCTTCTTTGCCTTTCCTCCTGAATCGCTGCTGCTGCTATCCTCTGAAAACTTGTCTTTTTTTCTTTTCTTAGAATCCATCTTCTTTTGTGCTGCTTTATCTCTGCTGTCAGTCTCACTATCACTGCTGCTTCCTGAAGTCTCACTGGAGGACGAGGAAGAGGATCTCATCTTATGTTTCTTGTGTTTACTTTTGCTTTTTTTCTTTTGCTGCTTTTTCTTCTTTCTGTCTTTCTTTTTCTTTTTCTTCTCCAGACGATCCAACTTCCTTTTATTTTCAAAATAGAAGAGTAGCACAATCAGATGTGTTAAGTTATCCTAAATTACAAAGTCATTGTGTTTTAAAGTTCACTACTTCTGATGACCTGCATAGTAAATACACTCTTTTCCATAAAAACATCTTGAATTCCTTTCCTCTTTCAGCAAAGTATTATTTTAAAACTTCTAACCTGACATCCTCCTGTAATTCACAGCTGCTACCTCAAAACAAGAGTAATGCCATGTTTTAGTTCTTTAATTTTCAAAAAGGTAAGTAAGATATGTCAGTTTTGGTTTTGTAACTAGGAATAAATACATTCAGTAGTGCTTCTTTTTTCCTTGTCAGGCTGCTCTGGAGACTTTGGAAAATCATTGCTGCTTTTGTTTGTGCATTTTAATGAGAGATTTTGAGAATGAAAAAAAATGCAATTAGCATTCAGTTTCTATTAATGATGGAAACTGAGACTTTAAAGCAGTCTTTGAGTTCTCCAGGAAAATAATAAAGTCATTTTCAGTAACCTTTTCGGCATAGCTAGAAATTGACATTTTCTATCTGTAAATACAATATTCCATCATGCACATGCACCCACTGCTATTGGCCTACTTTCAGATAGTTTTTATTTTGCTTTTGGTGTTTATTCTCAAAAAAAAAGTGGCTGAATAGTGAAATTGCTTACAGTGCATTATAAAAAATCCCTTCAGACTAATCAAATCTAAAGGACCTAAATATTTACTGAACTTCACCTTTTAAAATATAAGGGATTATAATTTCAATGTGTTGGGCCAGCAGAAGTACAAACAAAATACCATTGGAAATTACTCAAACTACACACACATTCTTTTCCTAAAAGGAACACAAAATATGCCAACTATATGTAGAGAATTATTTACTGCATATGCAAACACCACATTTACCTCCCTACTCATGTACCTGCTTAGCCACACACACCTTTCTGCCCTGCTCCCACTCCCTGTAGACATGACATCTTTTAACCTCAAAGACCTTTCAGCTGTATATGCCTGTGTGGGATCTACCAGGCACTAGTTAGTATTTTTCATTTTAAACATTTTCAGGTTGTTTCAAGATAACATTGCAAATGAACAGAGGAAAACCCCTTAAATCACGTGACACAAAATCAGTCAGACAAAAGCAAAGCAGGGAAGCCTCATTAACTCAGCCCCAAGGGAAGCAGTGAGCTGCAAACCCTGCCCCAAGCGCAGAGTGGAGCTGGGCCAACCTTAGCCTTGGGGTGCAAGGTCAGGTTCAGTTCAGCCACATGTAAGAAAATAAGCTTTGTCAAGTTTTAAACCAGTAAACAAGAACACAGAATTTTTAATCATGGAAGAAGATACTACTAACAATGAAGTGCAGAATAACAGTTTAAAATAGCAACTGACAGCATCTTCAGTGAGCCAATTATTATTTCAGTATCCCAGCTAAATTGGAAAAGAGCCCCAGTGCAAAGGCATCAAAACTAGATTGAAATAAAACAAAGAGATTAAAAAAATCATGCTGCACAGTGCCATTTGTGGTCAAGTGTATGTTAAACTAAGCTGATTTTCTTCTGGACTGATGGTGCTAAATGGCATGGAAGAGTTATAGTGGCAATCATGAATCAGAACTACTGGTGATACAGATCCCCTCCACTAGGTACCACACCTACCTTAGAAGTTTCTGTTTTTGTTTGGTTGACAGTGATTTTAAAAATTCAACTTCTGGATCATCATCTCCTTCACTTGCAACAAACTCCTAGAAAAATGAAGTAAGACATGAAGCTCTTACACATAAGAATAGTATCTTTATTCAGATTCCTGTTTTTAAAATGATGTCTCTATGTGCCTTATTTTTGCACAGACACAAATACATTTGTATTACTAAGTCAGTTTAAGACTCTTTGGAAAGAGCAGCATACCTGCTGCAAAGTGAAAACCCCCTACATTCTGTCTCAGAGCTGAGTAGGTGTTATAATGTGGGGGTTATACAACAGGAGTTATTAG
>NW_008673806.1:0-19017 GCF_000695815.1 Acanthisitta chloris | reverse complement strand
GGAAAGAAACATTTCTGAAACAGTTAATAAAAATGAGCCAATTTTGGAGCCCACGATTCCCAAGGATAAGTCACTCCATTGTTATCATGCTTGGATGAATAGGTAAGACGCTAGTCCTGCTCCAACTCAGAGTAATTTAAGCAAATTACTTTTCTGTCTCGGTTTAGTCATTAGGAAAATGGGTATTAACACATCTACCTCACTGTTGTGTTATTAGTCTTTAAATGTTCATAAAGTGTTCTAGCAATGCAAAATACTGTAATCATATAATCTACATACAGTAAGGCAATCAGCAAAGCATAACTACTTTGAAGACCCTGAATTCCTCAAATTATGTGCATCTGGTACACTACAGTTCTCCACGGTGATGTTTTTAATTTTAGCCACAATCAGAAGAGGAAAGAAGAAACAAAGACCAAGAAGCTCTTCCAGAGAAACCCCCTCACGCATACAGCAAACATACTGGTGATTCATTTAATAGTGCCCATACACTCCAGTTTTCAGGGTATGTGGCTTTTTTAAAGGCAAAGGTAGATCTGTGGAGACACAATGAATTGTTGATTTACTCAAGATTTCAAGACCAGATTGAGGTCATCCCCTCTTTACTAGTGGTTTGACTATCCTGCCATGTGAACAAAGGTTATTTCAAGGAGCATCTATTAATTTTTCACTTTACATTTTTGTTACAGCACCTCAATTAGAAACACACTTTGCGCAGTCTAACTAAAGGCAATGGAACATTTCCACTCCCAGAAATAACAACTGGAACAACAGTGAATCAAGTAAAAAGAAATAATATTCAGCTCTAGCATTCCTGGTAGTAATTATTTCTGCATATTGCCTCAAACTTCATTCAAAGGACAGCACTGCACCAGAAGGATGCAGCAAACCCCCTAACTGCCCTTGTATGAAAAATTCAATTTCTACTCACCTAGAGGAGGGATTTAATTTATTATATGTGGTTTTAAAACAAGTAATTTATGATTCACCGTTCTGACAGAAACAAAGCTGAAAACCTCTAAGTTTCTGCACGCTTTTCTCCTGGTATAGCTATTCAGCTTTCCTATGGATATGCATATTTGAAAACATTAAGTAACAATTCACAAGCAATCACATTTAGATTTACAGACATTTTCAGCTTACTGGTAAAAAGATATTACCTGTGATGGATCATTTGCGGTCAAGTTTCTCCCCAGTACATTTTGTTTCAGTGCAAACCCACTGTTTCTCATCTCCGCTATTAGCTCCGAGGGGTGCATTGATGGCCCTGTTCACAAAAATCACAGTTTGAATGTATCATTTATATCTCTCTACCTTTTTTGGACTCCACAGTAGGAATTCAGTTGAAGCTTTGTTAAGTAAAATCACAGCTAAATCAACTCAATAATCTTCTGCTGAGCAAATAATCAGATATGATTTTCTAAAACAGCAGTCTGAAGATTCAGAATGGAAAATAATTGCATTTTTCTTTAAGTACAAGGGGATTCTCTTATGTAACTTTGTCATGTTGAAAACGATCTATTCGGGTAAGTCTAGTAATATATTTCTATTATAGTAGAAAGCACAGGAAACCTAAATAAAGCACAGTAAATAAGGCTTTTAGGTGCCTCCTCTCCATTAAAACAATGCACTTGTCACTAATAATGCATTTTTCATAATGACACAGATTTTTGAACTGAAATGCAAAAAGTAACATTAGAAACTTGCTATTCATATGGAATATAAATACATACATGAAAAAAGTCTATGTGCTTACTTATTCTAGGAACTGCCAAATATGCTGAGTCTCTAGACTGTTTTCTCCTCATAGTGTCCTGTTTTCATTAGCTTAAAAATCATGCTATATATTCCATTAGAGTATGTGTTTGGGATTGGGCACATGCTATGTTTTTTTGCAGATATCTAACAAGGAGTAAAATATGGGATGTATTTTGTATCATTCAGACATGACTGCATAATTTATAAACCCTGTAACTCACTCTTACGCCTTAATTGAATCCCTCTGATCATCAACACCTCATGTGCTTGTCTGATTAGGTACTTTTTCTTCACCCTAAACATTCACTCTTTTGTTAGGTCACTTCCAGTACATTTCTTTCCCAGTTCCTTCACTAACCTTACTGTCAATGAACTAGCACTACTGTATCAGATAAATCTAAATTAGAAGGAATGTAAAATAGAGCATGGAGTACATTATTACTATTACTTCAGTGAACTACTGTAAATTGTATGATTAACTAGTCTTATGAAACATCCTGATCCTGCTTTGTGGTCTTCAGAGGTTCTTAGCTGTGAAGATTAACAAAACTCACAGATTTTTAACACAGACAAAGACAGAAAGTAAAAGGAGATTTTTACTAGGCAAAACATATGGAAAGTAGTACTGCAATTCCTCAAAACCTTTTCTTAGTTTTCCTGTATAATACACTGCTTGCAGAAATGAGCAGATCTGCAGGTAAAGCAGGAAGGAAGACAATAGAACTTTGGAAATGGTTTAAGGACCCCTTGCATCACTGACTTTCATTTCACAAGTTCCTTATTTTGCCAGGCAAAAGAATTTTGGAAAGAGATACCTGTTAGTCTTTACTTGACTTTAAGTTGGGGGTTATTCCCCATCCCCCTAATACTTTACCAAAAGTCCTTTTCCTTTTTACATGCTATAGTGTTTTTGTAAATTCACAATTAATGAATGTATATAGGACCCAGTGTCTACATTTTTGTGTATTTCAAACTTAAAACCTTGCTCTGCTTGCCCAAATCTACTCTCGCTGGAACAGAAACCAACATTAAACAGAAACCAAATGACAGAATTTGGTACCAGCTGATACCTTGATTTGAAATAATAAACCAGCCATACAATTCAGTCAAACAGAGACAAAGCATAGAGTTATGAAAGATGATTTTACCATACTAGAGAAACCAAAACACTTGACCAATCAAAGCCTGGAATACTCTTACCAAAGGTAATAAGAGCTGCTGCCTAATGAAGTAACTTAACCAACTTCTTGGGTATTCCCCTTCAGTGACTCACCATTGTACACATTTCGATGTATATCCAATACCTAATAATTCTCATTAGCATGGTTAGATAAACAGAAGAATACAGCTTGTCCAAATCCATACAAGAGACCTGATAAAGAATTATGACAGAAGCCCTAACTTTGTGGTTCCATCTGAGGACTATGGGCAGAATCGAGATCAGAGAGCCATGAAGCCATATTGGCCTTCAAAGGCACAATTCAAAATTATTTTCTAGAAACAAATCTTTCTGGCATTCTTTGTGCATAACACTGGAAAGAGGTAAGCAAAATATTTTCCTCTTTTACATAAAAAAATCTTTTACATAAAAGATCTTGTTAGAAGCTGCAGTGACAGGACAAGGGGTATCCGAATCGAGATCAGAGAGCCATGAAGCCATATTGGCCTTCAAAGGCACAATTCAAAATTATTTTCTAGAAACAAATCTTTCTGGCATTCTTTGTGCATAACACTGGAAAGAGGTAAGCAAAATATTTTCCTCTTTTACATAAAAAAATCTTTTACATAAAAGATCTTGTTAGAAGCTGCAGTGACAGGACAAGGGGTATCCGGTTCAAGGCAGGGGAAATATAAAAAAAGGAAAAGCAACATTATAAAAGCTCTAATAAAAGATGGAACAGGTTGCTCAGGGAAGTAGTGGCTGCCCCAGCCCTGGCAGTGTTCAAAGCCAGGTTGGATGAGGCCTTGAGCAACCTGGTCTGGTGGGAGGTGTCCCTGCTCATGTCAGGGGGTTGGGACTAGATAATCTGTAAGGTCCATTCCAACCCCTAAAATTCTATGATTCTGTGATAAAAGGCTTATAATGAATGCAAAACACTATTCATGTTTGTGCATTTGTGTCCAGTGGATGTCAGTTGTGCTGTCATGCACAGATCCATATGAGTGAACAAGAGACCTGTCAGAGTGGCTGCTCAAGCTGGGATCCAACACAACCATGTGCAAGCATTTGAGTTAAATTCTCTAGGAAGAGATTTTTTTACAGAGAGACTGGTCAGGCATTGGAATGGGCTGCCTGGGGAGGTGGTGGATTCACCATCCCTGGAGGTTTTCAAGATGAGACTGGATGTGGCACTTAGTGCCATGGTCTAGTAACAATGGTAGGGTTGGACTCCATGATCTTTGAGGTCTCTTCCAACCTGGTTGATTCTATGATTCTATGTGCATCTTAAATGTGAAAGCAGCGTGAGGTTTAAAAAACAAAATCAGAGGGAAGCTTAGAAGGAAAGTAAGCCAGGTTAAAAATAAACGTACATGACTTCTGTTTCCTTGTATATTAATGATGTCAAAGAGGCATTCATAGCTCCACCTACAATATTTTAGTTGCAACACATGACAGGGACAGTTAACAAATCACTGTTATTCCTGTTTTGTGGACAAGTCACCACAGAACTTTGAGACTAAAGTGGTTTATGAAATAAATTATTCCTGTTTTGGTCTCCCTACAATTGTGAGGGAAACAGTAATTTAGGTTCAGCCTAGCTTGTGAGGAGATGCAAGAATTTCCATGAAGCTTTATTAAATACATCATTTTTACTGTAACTAAAGGTTTTAGAAAATACTAGGAAATCTTATTCAGAAAATAAACCAACCCCATAAATGGAAATATAGTCAAAACACAGCCCTATTTCACAACCCTTTTTTTGAACAGCTGAAGCCACTGAACTTCTGAGAAGTTCGTCTGCTCAATGACAGCAAGACAGCTGCAGGAACCCTGTAGGGAGGAAACAAATCTCTGATCTGGGAGGTCTGAAAAGACTGTTTTCTATCTGGTTACAAGTCCAGGAGAGACGTTCAATTCAGACATTATATTTGACAATGGCTGCCAACTTAATAGCAAATCTCTATTACTATCTACTTTCTGCAACAGAATGCAAATCAAGAAGATGTTTATTCTCATAATTAAAGTCCTTTGCTTGGAATCAAAGGAATCAAATGCTTGGTGACTTTCTTTTCCCATCCATACCTCAACAGACTGCTTTTGATTTAGACTTTAATGATGTTGATAAGCAGATCTGATTTTCTTTGAAATATCAGTGACAGTTTGAGGTCTCCCAGGATTCCTGGGCACAGATATTTTATATGACAGCATTGAGGCTTGTAGCATGCTTCTTCTGGGGGTGCTTCTTCACAGAGTCTTAAAAGACAGAGATGCCCAAACAGGTGAGCAAACAATCACATTCCCATTTCCACACTATAAAATTAAATACAGGATTTCTCTTGGCTAATAAAAATGAGAGAGACAAAAACCTGTTAAAGAAACACCAAACACTGAACCTCATTTAACAGAGGTTTGAAAAACTCAACTGTTCAGAAATGTCCTTGGCTTTCCTATTAAGCAGTTAAACCCTGGCATCACCAGCATACTAGCTGTCAGAGGGCCTCTTCCTTGTTTGGTGTGAACTGCTTGTGGAGTTCTGCTTGTTGGAGATGTCACTATGTGATCAAACTTGGTTTGCCTGGCAAGCCAAAGAGGTACATCTTTTCAGTCTGTCTTTAGCTTACGACTACACTTGTGTCGTCACCCTCCAAAACTGTCAGACAAAACAGTACTCGGCATACCTGATAGTGATATGCTCCAATTAAGTCATCAACTATAAAACAGCTGGTAAGACTGAGTTAAAGAGGCTCTCAGTTGGCTAATATGATGTTAGCCAATTATTCTTGAACAGCATCCATCAACTTGCAAAAAATCACTCCTACATCAAGCACAAAAATACTTTACATACTAAGAAACTCAATGTCCTCGTATACACATTCCTTATGGACTTGTGAGACAGCCTGTAACTCACAGAATCACAGAATATTTGGAGTTGGAAGGAACCCACATGGATCACTAAGTCCTACTCTTGGAGCTGCACAAGACACCCCAGAGAATCATATCATGTGCCTGAGAGCACGGTCCAAACTCTCCTTGAGCTCTGTCAGGCTGTCAGGTGAAGAAGCTACCTGTGTGATCTCATGCAGCTGAAAACATCTAGAGATGACACTCTAGACAGCCATGGGCTGGCAGAACTTCAGATATAGGCATCCTGTAAAAATAGCTAAGTGCTACAACTCCTGACAACTAGTCTCTCAGCATTCTTTCATCAGCAAACTAAAAATAAGCTCAAAGTTATAATGTTTCATCGCCTGTTTCTTATTCTTTCTGAAAAAAGTCAAATACAGTACCTTGCTATTTTTGAATATGATTGTCAAGCTTATTTTCTGTTATTTGCATTTGGATAGGGGAAAAAAAAAAGCTTTCCAGGTGACACTTGGTTAAAACTAATTTTATGTGCTTTAAAATCAATTCATGGTCTTGGAAAAGCTTTTTGCCATAGTGTAACTAATTACTTGCAAATATCATACTTATTTTTATGCATTAAGACAACTGACAACTTGTTCTGCAACATTTTCTACAGTTACCAGTACCTAAAATTATATTAAGGGCTTGCACAAAAAAAGGCTCCATAGTTAAAGACCCACCAAAGGATATCAAAACTATTTTTTCATGGCTATTATAATTCTCAAGAAATAGTGTTGTCAATCAAACAGGTTATACTTTCTTCCTGCTTCTTACTTTCCACAGAAGTTCCTGCTGCATTAATTCTCTCTGTTATCTTCTGTTTACGATACTATTTAAGGTTGCAATTCAGATCGCTGAGTTGACTCAAAGAGTTGGGGTACAAAATCCAGAAACTCCAATCATTCAATGACATGTGAAAAGAAAGATTTGAGTCTTCACAAAGTGTGAAGTGTGACCTTAGCTTGACAGCTGTTGGTGCATCTCTGTACTACTTGTACCATTATATAAACAGAAGAGATGTAAACACACTTTTTTCTCAGGACTATACGAGCATCAGTTATACTGAATTGTAAAAGGATATCATATTAGGATTTCTATAATGTATTGCAAATTTGCTTATTTAGAACAAAAAGCACTTCAATTCCTCATCACACAACTGAGGACAATTTAATAGAATCAGTTCTGCTTCTGCTAAGCAACCAAGAGGGGAATACAATTCTGGATTTCAATTACTTAAGTGCCTCCCTTAGAGCAAGCTCTGTCACTCTGCATTACTACCCCCACTCCTGTCCCAGAAACAAGATTATTAATGACTATTTATTTTAACTATTACTCAATTTGTGTATCAACAAAACAGAGTATTTAAAATAGGGCTTTTCTAGAGCTTCCCTTTCCTGAGAATGTGTTCTGGCTTGGGACATGTTTTAGTTTATAGATGTGATGATTTTAATCTAAAAATATCACCACCATCATCACACCACTAGACTTCTCCTGACTTGGTAACAGAGATAATTTACATGAACATAAATGGAAACACAGCACATTTGTGTATCTGCAGTATACATCACACTCAGTATACTCCATGCTACCATGTTTAAAGATAAATTTATGAGGACAAGGTACTTTCAAGGCTTCTCATTTATTACTACATATATTTTGTTAACAAAGCAGGCCTAAAGCATCTTGTCTTCATCCCTTCTTACACGCAGCTTGGACTACATGAGGCCATAAATCTTTCAAACTGAAATCTGACTTTGTATGTAAGTGTGATGCTAAAGCCATACCTTGCTGTGGGAAATTAAATAAATACTCAGGGAACACACAAACAACTCTTTCACATTGGTTGTCCAAAACCTAGCTATTCTGCTGGTGGGGTTTCATCTGGCACACAATCACATGAAGGATGAATATACTCCCAATTCAGAGTGCTGCCTTCTCTGGGTGGTAGCAAAGTCGTAACATGATACAGTGGCTTTTAAGGCTTTGTTTAAAAGAGAAACTAATTTTGAAATTAGCATAGACAGTCTGTCAATATATCCATACACTTTTTTGTTTTGTCCACAGAGTTTCATATGGGTTTTTTTTACATGGTTTAAAAGCAAATTGAACAAAAATGGGAAAAATTACAGACTGAGCTTAATCACACTGTGAACTTTTATTGCAGTTGTGACAGAGATAAGAGTAGACACTTATTTTACCTAAGGGACTAAGAACTATTATCAAAATTATGTGATCATGACACATTGTAAATTTATGCTGCCTCCACAATTCAGAATTGATCATCTTCTACTGATAATTTTTCCATTTATTTCAGAGATGACTGCAATTCAGACCATATTTACACGTCAAAGCAACTGCTGCAGTTGCCACTGAGAGAAATCAATGACTAAAACCTCTGGCTTTTAATTAGCTCTTCCTCAGAGGGTCTGCAGTTTAACTGTATTTAACACTTGAGCACAGAATTTCAGTGTAATTTTCCATGCTTTTGTCACAGGGTATTTCAGAGAAACCTGAGTTTCCTTTTTACTTTTTTTGGAGTAGTAAAAACCATTAAACATTATCAAACTGCTATAGGAATCCATATTTATTGCTTAAATGCTAAGCACAGGACTTCTAATAGAAATCTGTATTTTATGCATTCACACCAAATACTGAGGCTTCTGAAACATAAATGGAGGATTATTCTAAAATGTAACAGTTCTTAAACTATGTGAAGATTTAGTTAAGGTTCCTACTGTTCACAATCAAAGGTCTCAGCTGCAGATCATAAAGGAAGGTTTCACACACTGTATGTTTCTAAAGATGACCATTTATACAAATATTCACGGTTAACATATTCAAATACCTTCTCTTTGTTATTAGAGATTCAAGAGAACATTT
Organism: Acanthisitta chloris; assembly: GCF_000695815.1. Taxonomy (NCBI): domain Eukaryota; kingdom Metazoa; phylum Chordata; class Aves; order Passeriformes; family Acanthisittidae; genus Acanthisitta; species Acanthisitta chloris. Next base: position 10,313 of record NW_008673806.1, on the reverse strand, counting down.
AAATCAGTTTCTCCACTCCTGACACAATGCAGACTTTTATCTGTTAGGAGGCAAAAAAGGTACCGTATTTCTCACCAGAAAACTCCAGTGAGATACAGACAGAATGTAACATAGACATAGATCTCCTTTTTTGCTGCCTCTTTATGACTGGTAATTTCAACGATTACCATGGAAAGGTATTTCACCCAAAAGCTAAAGATAAGCTGAACACACTAAGTGATAAATGGATGGAAACCACAACCACTATTAGTTTAGGGGCACTCAGGTGCTGAAAAGAGAGGGCACAAATTGTAGGAGCTGCTAATGAATCTTTAGAAGGCTGCACTGCCACAGACATACCTAGAGTTTCTTGATCTTGGTAAATAATATGTACATGGTAAACACACACATGTCGTTCCATTATATTTTTACCATTATTTGCCTGAATTTTCCACAAACTTGACTTCCACAAAGCACTGTAGAGTACTTTCTTCCCAGTAATTCCACTGCTCGGATCACATATGGAGCCTGTCCCTCCCAGAGGAGGATACCTGGCACTTTTCAGGCTCAGGTTTCATACGCCAAGAGCATAAGAACAATTTTTAGCCTTACCATCCCACTATGCTATTCATACAATTACCTCCTCATTTGAGACACTAGCCTTACTTCCCAAGATAGTAATACCTTTCTTCATAAGAAACTAATAGATTCATAGTGGGTTGTTTGTTCTAAAAAACATAAGAGTTGTAAGCATTTAAGCTTTCATAGCTTTTTAGCAAACCCCCAAACCACCATTGAACAAGAGAGACTGGTTGCACGGAAGAAGGGTAAGAAAGAGGGGAAAAAAAAAAAAAAAAGAGGTATTCAGTTTGTCCTAACTTCACCTGACCAAGAATCATGCAATCATAGAATGTTAGGGGTTGGAATGGACCTTATAAATCATTTAGCCCCAACCCCCTGCTATGGCCATGGACACCTCCCACCAGATCAGGTTGCTCAAGGCCTCATCCAGCCTGGCTTTGAACACTGCCAGGGTTGGGACAGCCACTGCTTCCCTGGGCAACTTGTCCAGCGTCTCATCACCCTCACAGGAAAAAACTTTCTGCCTGATATCTAGCCAAAATTTCCCCTCCTGCAATTTGAACCCATTTGCCCTTGTTCCTAAAGAAATTTGAAGTGAAATAACAGTATTATTTCAAAACATTTTGCACAGAACAACTACTAGTCTCTGTTCTAATCAAGTCAAAGGCTTTTCAGAATTCACAAAAACCACTGAAAAGCACAAACCCCAACAGATCTGCTGGTAAATGATAAAAAAGACCATGAAAACAGGCAAACTTTTAGCTGCTAGTGATCTGGGCCTTTTGCTGGTATGTATATTATACATGCAGATATACATACTGGCATGTAAAGTCAGAACCGTAACTGGTATTTTCATTTCATCTGAACTTTGAAAGTTAGGATATTATCAGTAAAACACCCTGTAAATCAGTTTAGCCCAAAGAAGCATTTTGATTGCCTAATTTAGCTTTGCAAAGGAGAAGTAAATCTTCTAAGTTGGTCTCTGTAAGCCTCACAGCTGGAACATTCTAACACTACTTTGCAGTTTGCAGTGATCAAAGTAAGTTACTTTATATCTAAAACTAAGAATTTCATAATGGAAATAATGCAACACCGGGGGGTGCAGTTATCATGAAATAATTACACTCCTGGGAGATTACAGACAAGGCTGTACCCCAGGGGTGCGATTATCCCATGATAACCATATCCACTGAAATTACCTTATTGCAAAAATAATCTCTATTCACTGGCGAGATATTATTCAATAGGTGATTTTTTAATGGTAAGATTATTATTTTTTTTGTATGAATTACCAGCTAGATTAGTAAAACAGTTCCAGAAGCAAAATAACCAAGCCATCAATGCCTAAGTTAAGGTACTGATCATAATTATTCTTGTTTGCTTGAGCACTGCAACGTAGGTCAGATCCCAAAACACAGCAGTCTGTGCTCAAGAACTCAGTTCTGTGCCACAGTTTTGCCCTGCAGCAGTTCCACCAAAGAAACTGAAGTCTGTGACTGGTCTTTGCAAATGAGATACTCAACACTGAACCCAAAACAGCAATTGCCAATCAGATTATGTGCCAAGAGGAAGATTACAATGTAGTCTTCACATAAGATCCAAAGACAAGTATCCTTCTGCTGAAATGGAAGAATCACAGCTTATGGAATTTACGGGAAAGAAAAAGCCTATATTGGTCATGATGTGAAAAAAATAATCTATGTAGTCAATCAATGACTCCTCTTTTTCCTCACAGAGAAACAGAATGGGAACTTAAGGTAAGGCAACTAAATCAGACATAGCAGCTTTGCTTCCATTTATTTGAACATTTCCTCCGATGCTGAAAAAATAGCCCAAGTCCAAATCACATATTTTGTTTTGCGCTTTCTGGAGTGGGAAAAAATTAGAACAAAACACAAGCTGAACTTGTATTAAGGCCTGCTGAAGTCTACAGGGAAGCCAGACCATTTCCTATAAACTACTTCTGCAGAAATTAGTGATGCTAATGCCCTTAGAACAATACAGATAATAGAATTTTAGGGGTTGGAATGGACCTTACAGAGCATCTAGTCCCAACCCCACCTGCCATGGGCAGGGATGCCTCCCCACCATGTCAGGTTGCTCAGGGCCGCGTCCAACCTGGCTTTGAACACTGCCAGGGTTGGGGCAGCCACTACTTCCCTGGGCAACCTGTGCCAGTGTCTCACCACCCTCACAGGAAAAACATTTTCCTAATATCTAGCCTAAATTTCCCCTCCTTCTATTTGAAACTGTTACCCCTTGTCCTATCATTGCAGTTCCTATCACAGAGTCCCTCTCCAGCTCCCCTGGAGCCCCTTCAGACACTAATAGGCTGCTATGAGGTCTTCTCCAGACTGAACAGCCCCAACTTCCTCAGCCTGTCTCATAGGGGAGATGCTCCAGTCCTCTTAGCAACTTTGTGGCCTCCTCTGGACTTGCTCCAACATTTCCATGTCCTTCTTATGTAGAGGGCACCCACGAGGCCAAGTGTTCCCAAGAACCGATTGCTTTGAGTTTCATTACTAACCAGGATGCCTTGCAGTACATGGACCAGAGTCTCCCAACACTCTGCTGATGCATGGTGTGATCTAACAAGGGAGGATATTTTCAAAGCCTGAAGAACTCTAACTAAATTTAGATAGTGGAACTACCACGCACTGCCTAAAAAAAGAGTATTCCATTCAGTATGCATGAAAAGGATGTGAGATTGACTTTTATTAGGATGAAGAGATTATAAATCAGAAGAAATACAGTGCTACCAAGTAAATAACTCCAATGCAATAGGGCTCTTTCCAAAGACTTTACAAAAACATGCCCAAGATTTGCTCTTTAAAATAAAACTTTCAATGATTTATGATCTAAATTGGGTCCTTCTAATCCAATTAATCTCAGAAACTAACTGGAATCCTCGTATATTGACTATTGTCCTAAAATTTAGTTGTGGTTTCACCCTTAATCCTTGTTAGATCTCTATGTCTCAGATGCACTCTTTAATTTACAAGACAATATTTATATTTCAATTTCCAGAAACACAAGCTAGGAACAAGCTTTCAGTGACTTCCTAAATATGGAATTACCTCCTGAACTCTAAAAACATTATTTGCTCTAATAATTTAATGCTTTTCAATTCTTTGAGAATTCATTGCAAACATGTTTTTGCACATTTAGCTATTAAAAAGCCCAAATAAATTTAATATATGTTCTGGACCTGCTGTATACTACAAGCAATCACTCTCTACCCTTGCAGGCCCAGATCCTCTAGAACATGGATCTGTTCAGAGGCACATGTTTTCCTCTACATTTTAGAAATGAACAGACAGCTTCAGAAAAATTGCCCTAACTTTACCTGACCTTAGAAGACAAGTAGTTTTGTACCTTGGTTTTTTTTCTTTCTGGTGCTGACAACCACAATAAATGAACATTCTGGACTATTTACGTGCTTTTTGCCAGGTTCTTCAGCGTGAGGAGACACTTGTGACACATGGAAAAGATGTGGGGGAATTTGACTTGTTTCAAGTGCAAGGGGTTTTTTTAAACCCCATCATCAGTTCACAAAACACAGAATGGTTTCATAAAAGGTGATTTCATCAAAAGTCTCTGTCCCTTACAAAGCAGTATTTTCTGCAGTTCTTGCCAGTCTAAAGAACAGTGTGGCAATGGACATTTTTGCAGTACTATAAAATGATATAAAATAATCAGGAATTTAGTCTAGGGACATAAAAGAAGCTTAGGACTGCCTGCAATTAGCAATAAAGAGAAGCAGGAAGAAGCAGAGCTTGGGGAGATGTGTTGCACAGTGGAACAGTAGAAGGTTCTTGAGGGTAGAAACAGATGCAGCAGAGCTAACTGCAGATCTGCAGCATTGTTAACAACTGTGTAGAACTCTCAGCAATGCAAAGATAATTACTTACTCTCATCCCAGCCAGCACAGGACTGCTGTAAGGGCTTTGATTTATGAGCTTTAACATGCCACGTGGATGAATAATGAGTCTTAAGAGAAGCAGTGAATTCAGTAACTTGTGTTCTCACTTAACCATAGTGCTCCATTTACACACATGGAATTCCCAGAAGTCATCAAAGGGCTGTAACTTGTTATTAAATAGGATGAAGGTTGAAAGAAGTTGATGAAAGGATTGTATTGCTGAGGTTAGAAGAAGCAGACAACCTTTTATCTGATGATGTAATTAGTATCACCACTTTCTGTAAGCCCTGTATTTGCTATTACATCAAGAACTTTAAACTGTTTTAAACTTTACCTCCACTGTTTTTACATAATTTCCCTGAAAGAAAGAGAAAGTAGCAGTATCGTTACAGCTGACTATTCAAATCCAAGAACAGTGTCTTACAAATTATATATACAAACCCTGATCTGTCGCCCACCCCTACTCCCTGAAATTCTTCCTCAGCCTACAAAAAAAGTCTCTGCTCAGCACAGCACACAGCCTTCTAAGTTCCAGACTTGAAAATGAGAGGGCACTGGTGCAGTCTGAGAACATCTAAGTAGTTTTACAGCACTTTCCTTCATGCAAAATTCATCGTATATGCTAAATCCTTCTCCTTAGGCTTACAGAGAGGGTTTGAAAAGCCATCTGGAAGGGCATCTCTCCAAGGGGGAAACGCCCACAGCAGTCAAACGTTGTCTACACCTAGATAGTTAGTTTAGTTAGGTTTGAAACAAGCAGTTAGTGTTACACTGACACTGCAGTGTGTCTGTATTAGGCTGTAATGAATAACGAGTCCATATTCAGGTTTGTGCCAGCATGTACAAAAACCTGGTGCTTTCTGCAGCACAAAAGAATATCTGACTTGCAAGAGCTGCACAGTGTAATTCTACCACTACCTAAGCTCTCAGGACAATTTTTTCTAAGGTAAGAATCGGGCAAGGAAATTATTTGATGTTCTATAACCTACTGAATAGAAAGGCTGAGCAAGTCAATGACAAAATGAGTAATACAATGGCACAATCATCAGACAGTGCCTAAATGGAAAGGAGAGCAAGAGGCACCATTTGCTTTAACTCAAGTCTTCCAGGCCTCGTCTCAAAGAAATGATGTATCTAAGTGACCCAATGCTGAAAAGCAAGATTGTTGGTAGGCTAAATATGTAACAAAATCAAGAGCTACTACATCAAATAGATAATCTGAAAAAGACAAAAGAAAACCAGGTGCTATCAAGTGTGCAACTGTAACAGGACCCCAAAACACAACATATCACCTTAAAGCACAGTACAGCAGGGCTGAAGACTAACCCATGATGCTTCTTTATCAAGATGTTTAACAACATGCCACAATTTTAAGAATCTTAATAGTGTTACAAATTTGGGCCAAGTCACAGAAAAGAAAGTACTGTAGGAAAAAAAAAGATTCGATTTGAATGTTTATATCCACTTCTTCAAACCTAACCTAGCCCTAAATTCTGTGTGACTTCAAGTGACAGGAAAATTAATAGAAGAAAGAGACCAAGAAGTCCAAGAAGGAACAAGAATCCAGCTGAAAGGAAACCAGGCATTTGGAAATCTAGGTTTCACTTGCTTGTCTACTATAGAAACACAATTACATATGAAAAAACCCCAAATCTCTCCTTTTTACCAAGTGATTAACAAAGATACAGTGATACATTCCAGCTTTTCCAAGCAGCTTGCCTGAATTTGAACTGGGACAGTCTTTGACAATCCATTGATTTTATTTTTTTTTGGTGACACAAACTTTTTCATTCTGATATAAACCGTCTCATTGCAGCTTCTCAGATTTTGGCATAGACAGGATCAAAGTAACAATCATGGAATCTTTTCTAAATGCATTACTGATTAGAAAACTAGGTGCCTGCAATTTGAAATCATCGAAATTGTGGATCTTACATTTGGAATTGAGTGTTTTTCCCATTTCATCAACACTTTGAAACAGGATAAACTTAAACCTTCTAAAAATGAAATGTGATGAGCTCCCCCAAAATGTCTAGCCAGCACCTTTAATGTACCTGAGCCATCGCCGGAGACTGAGCTTGCGTTGATTCCAGAGAGGCCAAATAAGGGACATTCTCGATCAGTGTTGATGTGACCCCACTTGTGGCACTTAATACATCTCACATTCCGCACCTAAAGGCAAGAAAAACAACTGACACAGTTAACAATAGAGCCTAACACTGACAGAGACGTCTACCTTATTAGGCATAAGAGAAGCTTTTAAACTCACTGAGAAACGGATGCTAAAATTAAGAGACTCCACGTGAATATTCTGCAGTTAGAAAACATTTGAAATATGCCCAAGACATCCAGAGAGTGAAATTTATGTAACTTGCCTGGATACCAAATGGCTGATCTCTGATATTCATATCATCCTTAGCATATCTGTTACACAAACACAGAAGAGAACAAATACTCAATGACTTTTATAAAAACATTACATAAAGAACTACCTTTGGTTGTGCAGTGAACATCCATCTTAGAGATACAATCCTCATAAAGACTGTCTTTCATGTGTTTTCAAATATGGATGTAAAAGTCAAACACAAACAAAGCTGTTCTTCTATAAAACTTCACTCTGTTTAGTAACAAGTTACAGTCCCTTGATGACATCTGGAAATTCCATGTTTGTAAATGGAGCATTACAGTCAAGTTCCAGGTTTGCAGGTTTCACTAATTAAGTGTCAGGACACAACAAGATCACACAAGTGACATGTTCAAAAATAAAACAGGAAAAAGGATATGAAAGTTAAGTAAGAAGAAAAGAAAATGTATTTAGATAAAATCCAGATATCTTACTTTTCTCGAGGGGCAACTTTTTGCCATTCAAACTTGTATTCAGTCTCTCCTTCTTGCTGTAAAACAGAAAACATGGTAAGTTTGAATTATTTGTTAGAATTCATATTAAGTAAGTAGGAAGAAAACTTAGAGAAATGATGTAATGAAATACCTCTTTAGTTTCCTCTTCGAATTTTCAGAAATCATGCAAAGAAAAGAAATGATACATTAATTATATATGCAAAATGCACCTGGTGTCTAAGATGAAGACAAAATATTTTATGGTTTATGATAATCAATAGGACAAACTCTCAGAAGGCTGATTTATCTAAATATCTAATCAGCCTCTAGCATATACAGTTACAAATTCTGTAAATCCAGAATCATCTGCTAAAACTATATTGATGTTGCACAAATGTAAAAAGCTTGAAACATTTTTGCAAGAGTAGCAATAATATTTTCTTTAAAAATACTTTTAAACAAGTCAGCAATAATCTCTTCTTTAAAACTGCATTTGCTCTAAGCTTATGGGATTACTTAAGAGTTTTTAAGGTGAAATAACTGCAAAACTTGCTTTACAAGAATGAACCTATCCAAGCACTTCCAAGCAATTTCATGCAAATAGGGAAAAAAGAAATATATTTTAAAGGGAACATGCTTTCTTTCAAAGGGAACACATTTTTTTAGTTCTCCACTTACATTAGGATCTTGCTAAAATTAAGTAAATGATATGAGTATCCACCAGGTGCTTAATAACTTCTGTTCATGGCTCTACTAAACAGTCATAGTCAGATCCACCAGAGCCAGGTCAGGCAGCACTTTTGAATACAGAATCTCAGTATTTACTACTTATAAAACTTCCACTATTTAACTTCTTGCTCTGGTACATCCCATGTTTGACATGTGTCAAGCTGAATTATGGGCATAACTTTTAAGGAAAAGTGACCTGCTATTTCCCAAAAGGAGAAAAGGCCAAAATACAGGTTTGTGTTGTCTGAGTCATTGCCTTGGTAAGGTCTAATCCACCTCATCCAATAGCTTTATAATTGGCTAAAGAAACACCCTTGGTCAAGGACAGGATTTATGCTGTTGCTAGGAAAGATATTTGACCTGTTTTTTCCCTTCACACTGAACTGTCACTTAAAAAACCCCAACCATTCTCTTTGAAAGAAACTTAAGTATTGTGAGACCAGTATTATTACATCCTATATGTCTGCATATTCCCACAAGAAAACTAAAAAAAAATAAATCATACATACTAGCACCACCTCACTATGAACACATTATTTTAAAGTAAAAGACATTGTACTTATTTCTTCAGAAGGTTTTCAGCTTTGCAGCAATGCCTGCTCACAGTCAGGAAACCACTGTACCTTTCTTTGCTCCAGGTGGGGCCTCATACATGAAATTAAGACCATTCTTCACACGCTCATCACCCATAAGCAACCTAAGTGAAAAGGGCAGAGTTTGGGGTGTTACACACAAAACAGTCACACTGGTACCACTTATTAAAAACAAAAGAAAGGAGGAAATTTCTGTAATAACTGGCATTTTTTCATTTGTGAAAGTAACAGAAGTTGAGTATCAAAAAACCTGAGACCAGTCAAAGCTTTTGCATGCTTGCGTGTACCACAAATCACGTTTCAGTCACAACTGAACCCTAATTCTGTCCACAGAATTATGAGACAGATTTCTGTATGATGCAAATATACCATTACACAAGGTCACCTGCTGTTCTGTGCAACAGAACATGTTTTGAAATGAATTAGAAGACACACACAAGTCAGTTTAAAGAAGTTCTTATGACCTCTGCTTAATCAGACACCACTTTATGAGTCACTGTCCTTTACTACTACTACAGTCAACAACAGCAGAGAGCATGTCAAATTGCTCACAGTAATATGTCTTTTACTAAGAGGAAAAACAAGAGACAGCAGGCAGAAGCGTGTGATCTTATGCCAGTTCTCACCTATTATCATAGGATTCCTGTTCTTTCAGATACTGTTGCATTAATTCTTCTTGTTTCTTCTTGTCATATGATATTTTCTGTTCCGCCATCCATACCTAGTTAAAACAATTAAGTTTCTACTTTAAACAAATACAAAAACTACCTCAAAATATACTAATGTGTAACACCTAACTGGCTGAATCTATTGAAAATACTTAACAGGAGCAAACTGCCATTCTAATAGCAGAAAATACATTCTTTTCATTCAGTATTTCAACAAATTAACTTCCCACAGGCAATACCTTTGAGAACTACAACTCACAACAGTATTGAGGAACTGAAAAGCCAGGAGAAAACTTAGGAACTCAAAGGGAAAAGTGGTCAAAGAACACCTTGGGCATGCCACTGTCTTTCCTGGAGTGCCATTTCCACACTGAAGTCTCACCAGTGCCCAAGCCCCAGGTTCTCTGGGGACTTCTTGGCATGGGGCACAGTTCTGGGGAACAGAGACCTGGATCCAGGTCAAGGCAGCGGTGAAACATTGGGAAAACACAGTGACACATGGTGACAGTGTGGGTTTGCCTGGACAGTGCACAGTGCCTATTCATCCTGAGAATCAGGTGCTAGAAACCTGAGGCCAGGAAAAAGCTACAGCCATACACATCTGGGAGCAAGAACAGATGAACTTTCAAATACTCCTTATCTATTTTCCCTATCTCCTCCCTCCCCCTTGCCCCAGCTCCAGCCCCGTCGGAGGAAAGGCGACGAGCACTGCCCGTGGGACTGCAGCGCTAGAGGGGACAGACCCCGGGACACCCACCAGGCCACCCCACCAGGACACCCCCCGAGACAGAGCCCGGGACAGATCCCGGGACACCCCACCAGGACACCCCCCAGGACATGTGAGGAAGAGAAACGTCCCGCGAGTGCCTCCGCAGCCACCCCTTCCCCTCTCACCTTTTTGATGTTGGATTTGGACGCGGGGTGAAAATCCTTCTTGCACATGAAGTTGGCGAACGACTTCCCCATGGCAGCGGCAGAGCGAGACCCCCCAACCCCACACGG
>NW_008673805.1:0-586 GCF_000695815.1 Acanthisitta chloris | reverse complement strand
GCCTCATAGACACCTGGGCCAGAGAGCGTGGGTGGGTGTATCATATTCCCTATGACACAACCGCCTCTGGGAAAATTGAATGGTACAATGGACTGTGCAAAACCACACTGAAAGCAATGGGTGGAGGGACCTTCAAATATTGGGATCTATATTTATCGAAAGCCACCTGGTTACTTAACACTAGAGGTTCTACCAATTGAGCTGGCCCTGCCCAATCAAAACTTCCATGTGTACTGTAGAAGGGAACAAAGTCCCCGTGGTGCATATGAGGAATATGCTAGGAAAGACAGTTTGGATGCAAAGGCAACCCCATCCATGAGATTGCTTTTGCTCAGGGGCCTGGGTGCACTTGGTGGGTAGTGCAGAAGGATGGGGAGGTGTGATGTGCACCTCAAGAGGATTTGATTTTTGGGTGAGAACAGTCAGTAATGTTAAAATTGTATGATATTGTTTGCTGAATGTTACTGCAACTGTACGTTATAACTCCCATGGCAATGAATATAGACTGCTCCAGATACTCCAGTTATGATCTTCTCATGCAGCTTCCAACCACCTCATCGCATGCCAGCCCTCCTGCCCTGGAAGA
>NW_008673804.1:2287-2655 GCF_000695815.1 Acanthisitta chloris | reverse complement strand
GGGCTTGGCATTATGTGGGGCAGGCAGCTGCCAGCCAGGGGAAGGGACTGCCAGACCCCTGTGCCAGTCCTGCAGGGCACGCTGGACATAGTCTGAGCCCGCAGGGCTGGGGTTGTGCAGGTAGCTGAGTGCTCTTGTCCCCCAGATGTGATTCAGAATGGCCTGGAGCACTGCCAGAACTATTTCCTCACCTTGTACGACACCTGCAAGCAGAAAGTGTCTGTGCCTTTCTTCAATCACCTCATCTGCCTGCCCATGCAGCTGGGGTTCGTCTGCAATGTGGTCAAGAGTGGGTGATGTGTGGAATGGCCTGTCCCTGTCCTCCCTTGGGGAGCAGCTCCACTTCTGTCCCCCACAGGACCCCAGGA
>NW_008673804.1:1727-2275 GCF_000695815.1 Acanthisitta chloris | reverse complement strand
GGAGGCCAGCCACAAGCTGCGCTGGGGCAATGCCTGGGGGTCCTGGCTCTGCTGCCATTGTCCCTGTTCCATCCCCACAGTCATGAACCAGTGGTGTGAGGAAAGGATCCCTGTGGATAGCAACTTCGGGCAGGTGTACGACCAGGTGAACAGCTCCGTCAACAGCCTCAGCCAGGAATTCAGAGCCGGCATCGTCTACCAGGTGGGTGCTTGGGCACCCTGTGGGTGCACCCAGGGCCAGGGTGGGGCCAGGGCTTACCCTGCCCCACGGCCCCTCTGCCGCAGGAGGAGCACCACGAGATGCTGGAGGCTGCCGAGGTAGTGAATCAGATGAAGGAGGAGGTGACCTCACACCTGCAGCAGGAAGGTGCCCGCCTGGCCTCGGTCATCTCCTTCTTCCGCCTGCTGATGTCCTTCGCCTTCCTCTTCATCCTTCTCTCGTGAGCCTTGGGATGGTTGGGGGGTCTGGGGGTGACACGCCTGTGCAGGCCATGTAGCACAGAGGGGCGGGGGTCTCCTTTGGCAGGGCGTCGTGGGGGGGCCAAAGA
>NW_008673804.1:1029-1617 GCF_000695815.1 Acanthisitta chloris | reverse complement strand
CCAAGGAGGCTGCCCCCGGTGCCTTGCTCCCTCCTCAGACCTGCCCTGTCTCCCCAGGGCTTTCTATTACACCTATCAATACTGTCATAACATTGGCTTCGACAACTGCTACATCACCACCTACTTCCGCCAAATCGATGCTCGGCGTGGCGAGCAGGTTGGAGGGGAAAAGGGGTGGAGGGCAGACCCCTACCCATGGCAGGGTTGTCCTGGAGGGTGGCACTGAACCTCCCCACTGTCCCTCACCCAGAACAAGCGGACGCTGCTGCCCCTGCACCAGAGCGATGCCTCAGCCTTCATCTTCCCATGCCGCCTGACCCTGCAGAGGCCTGAGCTGAAGCACATGGTGAGGAGCTGGGGAGATCTGGGTGGGGGATTAGGGCTTGGAGGGGGGAACAGCAGGCTGTGACAGCCCCCGCTCCCTGCAGTTGCTGGAGCTGCTCAGGTGCGTCGTACTCTTGCTCTTCCTCCTCTTCGTCTGCGGCGTGGACTACTTCGTCTTCACCGCTCTCAGCATCGTGCAGCACCACTCCTTCGTGCAGTATTCCTACCAAAGTGAGTCCACAGCCACGAGCAGCAGCCCCGTGG
>NW_008673804.1:352-552 GCF_000695815.1 Acanthisitta chloris | reverse complement strand
TGAGAGCCTGGCACAGCCTGTGGGATGGGTTTTGGGGAGGGTTTTGGTCCCTCGTGTTTTTCTTGCCACTGCAGAGGGAGAAGAAACGAGTGCTGTACCTCTACAACAAGCTGCTGTATAAGAGGAAGAACATCATCCACCTGCAGAAGATGCGCATCGTCCAGCGAGTACGGAAGGCCCCTCGGCCGGCGGGGGGGGGG
>NW_008673804.1:0-234 GCF_000695815.1 Acanthisitta chloris | reverse complement strand
CTGCTGGGGCGGGCCCGCCAGCGTTGGCCTGGGCTGGGCCGCTGCCTGCCCCGGCGCTGCATCTTGTGTGGGACCCCCGAGACCCCCCAGCACCTCTTCTGCTCTGATCCTGAATGCCACACCTTGTACTGTAAGATGTGCTGGAGGGAGTCAGGTGGCATATGCCTCGCCTGCAGCCCCATGGACCCTGACTTTGTCCAGGATGGCAGTGAGGAGGAGGAGGAGGAGGAGCAG
>NW_008673803.1:546-789 GCF_000695815.1 Acanthisitta chloris | reverse complement strand
CAGGAGCTCCTTGTTTATCCACACAGGTGTCCTGGCACTTTTCCCTGATTTCCTCTTTGTAGGGATGCTTTCCTCTTGAGTCTGGAGGAGACAATCCTTGAATATCATCCAGCTCTCTTGGGCCCCTCTTCCCTCCAGGGCTCTATCCCATGGCACTCTACCAAGCAGATCCCTGAAGAGGCCAAAGTTGCTCTCCTGATGTCCAGGATAGTGAGCTTCCTGTGTGCCCTCCTCACTGCCATA
>NW_008673803.1:0-270 GCF_000695815.1 Acanthisitta chloris | reverse complement strand
CCCTGTTCAGTTAGCCTGTAGCAGACCCTCACTATAATATCACCTGTCCCTCTTAGTCAGCTCCTCGTCCATCCTGAGGCAGAGCTCCATGCACTCCAGCTGGTCATTGACATAGAGGGCGACATCATCTCTCCTGCCTGTCCTTCCTAAAGAGCCAACACTCCAACATAGAAGTCACCCCACCACATTTCCATGATGCCAATAAGGTCATAGCTTTGCAGGCATGCACACATAACTAATTTCTCCTGTTTATTCCCCATGCTGCATGTG
>NW_008673802.1:0-779 GCF_000695815.1 Acanthisitta chloris | reverse complement strand
CTGCAGATTCACTGAGGGTCACTCACTCACCATGTCCAGATCATTGATAAAGACGTCAAACCTACATCAACTTTTCTCCCAGCTCTCTTGTACTCTCCCAGATTAACCTTTAAAGCTTTAGCCAGCCTAAGCTAGGCTGCTATTTATATATTACACATCATAGGTGTCAGTATAATACATGACAGAACAAAGAAACAGAGAACGGGTGCTATAAATCCACACAGCTCCTCATGCATACTGTGGTGACAACACTGCTCTTTCTCAGTCTGTTTCCCCTCTCCCTTCAGCTCTTCTTCCAGAAAGACTGGAATATAAACAAGCCATGCAACATGTTCTGGCCAGCAGGAACTACAGGGCTTGGTCAGACCTTGGAAATCACTCTTCATTACTAGACAACCCATTTCCCTGAGGTGATCTAAACACCAGAGCTGCTCCTTCCACTGAAAGGATGAGAAATTGCATTTACATCTAATTCAGACTGAAATGGTATTGAAATGTCTGACATCAAGTTGTCCGGTATCAATACAGAGATCATAAACATACACGTTTAGCGGCACTGCCAGTCCTGAAAAGCAGTAAAGGAGGTTGGTGATCAATGTTAGCCAAGGCTAAAGAAAAAATTGTCTATTGCACATTTCTCAGCTCTTAAAAAATTAACTTTTTCACAGTTTTCATTTCTTACAGAATTTAACTGTGGGTTTTTTTCCTTTTTTTTCTTTTATTTTAAAGAGAAATTCAGCTTGAAGCTCCATAGAATGGCCAAAATGGTCAGAAATTCA
>NW_008673801.1:34309-37703 GCF_000695815.1 Acanthisitta chloris | reverse complement strand
GAGAATATACACCCCCCAAAGTAGCTTTTTCACTGTTTAATTTAATAGAGGCTTCTTCGAGCCAGTGCAAGCACTGCTGAAAATGAATCATTTGATTAACATTTAATTATGTTAAATATTTACCAGTGTGCACTATGCAATGTCACAGACTTACAGATATTTGCAAGGTTACAACAGGCATTAGCTGACATATTTCCAAGGCACAGGTTAATTGGCAAATCTCAAAGGTCAGTACAGACAAGATGCATCCCTATAATAAATAGGTTGTTAAGGGCCTGGAATGGAGCTTAGTGATCCCCCAGTCCCAAACCCCTGTCCTGGGCAGGGATACCTCCCACACCAGGCTGATCAAGGCTTTAGCCAACCTGGCTTTGAACACTGCCAGGGTTAGGACAGCCAAAGCCTCCCTGGGCAACCTGGGCCAGTGTCTCAGCACCCTCACAGCAGAAACGTCTGCCTAAGATCTAACCTAACTTTCCCTTTTTCCATTTCTCCCCATTGCTCCTTGTCCTTTCCCTGCAGCTCGTAGAGAAGGTGCTCCAGTCTCTGCTCAGCTCTGTGGCCTCCTCTGGCCTTGCCCCAACAGTTCCATGTCCTTGTGCTGTTGGGGACACCAGAGCTGTGCAGCACTCCAGGTGGGGCAGAGCAGAGGGGCAGAATCTCCTCCTTGGCCCTGCTGGTTGAGAGAGCTGTTCCATCACACCCCACTTAGGAAAGGGGTTTGCAGACGATGAGGTTTGTGCTGTTTGCACTGAGAAGACACAAAGTTTTGGGTTTTTTTTCCTAATTTTTTTGGTATGTCTTTCCTGGCACTTGTAGTGCTGAGACCCAGCACGACCTACATCCCTCTCACAGGTGTGGTGGTGGGACATGCCCCTCCTCACTCTCATTGCCATTGGAGTATAAAACATTGACAGCTGTGAGTTAAAACAAGGTTAAAAAAACCCACCCCAACTTCTTGTCTAGACCTGTGCTTTTAAGTCTGCTCTGAGCTTTAAAGGTGTTCTGGCAAAGCTCTTGGCCAGGGGCTGGGCTGAGCCTCTCCCCCTGTGCTAACAGGGGAGCCTGTCCCAGCAGGCCTGGCTGGAGATGCAAAGGGTTGGTAGTTGTTGTTTGTTTGTTTAACTCTTATTTTTCCTGGCACTGCTCCAAATCTGCAAAAGAAAAGGGTTTCTTGTGCTGGTAAAAATAAACGGAGTGTGTTTGTTGCTAGCAGGGTGGTTGTGTTGTTGTCTACCTATGCTCACCAACCTCCTGCTGGAAGGAGATAAATCTGGGGTGCACTGCAGGGTCCCACCTCTCACATGGGGGCTGTGGGACAGGCAGAGGGTTGGCAGATGGAATTTTGCAGAGGAATGAGGAGGAAGGTCCTGCTGTCCCCTCCCCGGCTCTTTGTTTTGGCTTTGTTTGCTCTCTCAGCTGCTTTCAGCAAATCTGCACCCACTTAACCTCTGCCATGCGAGACCAGGACGTTCAGGATCATCCACTGTCGGATTCTCGGAAACTCAGGCTACAGTGAGTTTCCTAACCTTGCTGAGAGGACACACTGTGACTCTGTCAGACACAGAAATCCTGTTTTGGATCACTGAGATCAACGATTTTTGGCTGAGGGAGTTGGGGCTGCTCAGAATGGAGAAGAGAAGGTTGTGTGGAGACCTCAGAGCAACCTGCCAGGAGATGAAGGGAAGCTGCAGAGGACTCTTGGTTAGGAGCTGCAGGGACAGGACAAGGAGCAATGGGGAGAAATGGAAAGAGAGAGAGTTAGATGAGATATGAGGAAGAAGTTTTTGCTGTGAGGGTGGTGAGACACTGGCCCAGGTTGCCCAGGGAGGCTGTGGCTGCCCCCACCTGGGCAATGTTCATTCCAGGTTGGCTAAAGCCTTGAGCAACCTGCTCTGGTGGGAGATGTCCCTGCCCAGGGCAGGGGGTTGGGGCTGGATGAGCTCTAAGCTCCATTCCAAACCCCTAAAATTCTCTGATTCTGTGATTTTGAAGCCCAGAGAGATGACGACTCTGGGAAGGAGCAGCCAAACCACTAGGCTGGTTTGATTGATTCAAGCCCTCCACTTGGATAATTTTTCCGGCTATCAAACATGCTCATTTCTCCTACAATCTAAGGTCAATGCTTTGTTAAACTTGATCTAAAGATTCCAGGAGCACTTCTGGCCCCTGAGAGCACATCTCTTGGCAGGGAGAGGTGGACAGAGTCAACTAAAAATAGGGGCTGAACAACCAGGACCTGTGGGGGAAGGTGTGAAGCTGAGTCACACACACAAAGGTGACGCTTAAACGCTTGGTGGTGGAAGCAGAACGTGATGTCCTGAGTCCCAAAGCAGCTCCTGCTGCCATCTGAAGTGTCTGCTCTGACGTAGGTGGTAACTAGGCCTTCTTCATGGGCCCTCAGGCAAGGGACCATGTGATTCACCCACAGGAGAGCCCTGACTTTCTGGTGACACTCTCTGGGGTTAATAATTGGTGGTGATGCAAGTCCCAGATGGAGTTATGGTGTGGAAACACAAAGCTTTGGCCTGATGCAACTGAGCTCTCAGTTTGCCTTTGGCCTGTGCAAAGTGCCCTGGACAACTGCTCCGTGGCCTCCTCTGACCTTACCCCAACAGTTCTTCTGCTGTTAGGGACTTCAGAGCCGGGCAGCACTCCAGGTGGGGCCTCACAGAGCAGAGCAGAGGGGGAGAATCTCCTCCTTGACCTGCTGCCACATTCCTGGGGATGCAACCCAGGCCTGGGTTGGCTTTCTGAAATCCATGGAGAGTGGTGGAGCTGCTCACCAGGAATCCACCCAGAGGGGTGAGATGTTCACCATGTGATGGGCACTCACTGCCTTACATGCAGGGGAGGAAATAAATCTGGAGAAGTGTGAAGACATCAAGGGTGGTAGGTGACTGTGCACAGGTCAAATAACCATTCCCCAGGCCTGTGGTGGCCCCTCTACAGCAAGATGACCAACATGGCCCTAGAGCAGCTCAGATACCTATGATACCTTCCACACCTGCCTCTGCTCTGTTTACAACACATGCAAGAGGCAGCTGGAATAGGACCTATGAGTGAAGTCCATTGTAATGCAAACACAGCTCCAGTTGGCAAACCATCCTGAGCAAGGCTGTGGTGCTTGGCAACACTGGGATGAAAACCAAAATGGACTAAGAAAGGAGAATTGTTCCTCGTGCAGCAGAAGCAACAAACCAGAGTTAAGGATATCCCTTGCACCACAATTCCAGCTTCCCTCTAATTTAGGACATATTCTTCTACCCAATACCATCTCCCTGTGCCTTTCCAGTGCTCCCTGACCCTTCTGCCCTGTTCCCAACCTTCTTCAGGCCTTCCCCGCAGGGCAGGGATCAGCCTGGCTGGTTGCTGAGCCATGGAGAACAGACCA
>NW_008673801.1:32229-34280 GCF_000695815.1 Acanthisitta chloris | reverse complement strand
CAGTGGAGATTTTCACTCCTAGCAGCAAAATACCTTGTTGATTCCTACCTCACTATCAAAGTATGGAGCTGGGAAGAGTTTTGTGACAGAGGAGTCACCCAGGCCTCGTTTTTTTACCCTTATTTTTAGCTTAGGTTTTCATTTCCTGATGCTGTTACAGAGCTGTTTGCCTCTGGGCAGCCTCATACCTGGGACATTCCTTGCTCCTGGAAGTTATTCTGGATAAAGCTGCAACTAAATAAAACTCCTCTATGGGGTATTGACATGCCATTTTGTTATTTCAGCCCCAAAGTTTCATCAAATACAATTTAGATTAACAAACAATGACACCCTGAGAAAACTTCTATCCAAATTCCAGTGTGCAATTCCACACTGATGTGAGTTTTCCCACATAAAATTACTCAGTTGTTGAAGAGACACATGGATCTGGCTAGTGCCAAGGGTTGCCAAGTGTGGCAGGCAGGAATGGTCTCCTAGCAGCTGAATATGTTCCCAGCACCTGTGTCCAGGATGGACAGGACACAGGGCCTGATCCTGTCTTTTCTCGTGGCAATACTCCAGGAAATCATGTCTTTGAACAGTGGAAAGACAGTTTATACAAACCCCAGCAGGGCTGGATTGGGATTTACAGCCTACCAACAGTGGAAGATGGACATTCCAGCATCCTCGGTGTCCTCATGGTTTGGATATGGATTGGGATTTTCATGGTATGTTAAGGGGTTGGAATGGGGCTTAAGGATCATCTAGTCCCAACTAGATGGGCCCTGGGCAGGAACATCTCCCACCAGAGCAGGTTGCTCAAGGCAGAGGCAGTTGGGTATTCCTGAGCCCTCAGTGGGCAGATTTCCCAGTCTTCCCAGCTCCTGGATGCCTCTAATGTTCCTGACATCTGGATTCAATTTCTTCAGAGAAAGAACCTGTGACATTTTAATCCCTTTGGCGGCTTAGAGTCTCCTGGAAAACCAAAGCATCAATTCCATCCACAGCACATTCCCTTTCATTGTTGTGCCTGGATGGGTTGAAATCCCATTTACTGGGAACTGAAACCCACCTAAAACCTCATTTCACAGCTATTTTTAACATGGTATATATAGTGTAACATGCAGAACACTCAAGGACTGGAATAACTAAGATCTCCATCCAGGCCATGAGCTTCTCCCATACATGTCCAGGCACTAAGGGCACTCAGATCCATATACAATGTTGTTTACTGGCCATGAGCTGTGTTTAACATTCCACTCCTGGGTATTTATATTCAGAGCCAAATTCAGAGCAGGATTCTGGAAAATGAGCAAAAGTAGGCTATGACCCACCAAGAGACTATTGGGTCATCTGAAAGGCCCATGAGCCAGTCTGGAATCCAGCATTTATTTTGGCTGGTGGGAGGACACTATAATTAGCTGCTATTTAACTCCATAATACAGTTGAAATTCCCAACTTTCAGCTCACACTGCAGATGAAATTTACTGTAATCCAACCTCTACCACAGCATAACCTTTGCTCTGTAGCAAGAGTTGCCTAAACCATCCTTGAAGTCAACATTTGTGCATTCAGGCCAGAAAAGCAATTTCCAATTCATGAATATGAATGAGACACCAGATTGGATTGCTCCAATCCAGGGATATTATTAACCACAACATCTCCCCTTACTATGGAGTAATGGAACAAGGAGCTACAGTTGACTTCAGCTCCTGAGCCGCTCACGTGCCAAGTGTTGTTTTTCGGTGCAGCCAATGCCAGAGATGTTCCTTGGGATCAAAGTCTAATTTCAAATACAAATCCATAGCTAATGCACAGGCACGTTCCTGCAGGAGGCTGACATGCCAATAAAATTCTCATAAAAGTCCTCTGGAGCAGTTAGGGAGGGGGAAGGGAGGAGGGCAGGACTGTTTGTGTTGTTTCTCTAAAGCTTGTGGGGATATATTCTAAGGAAGGGAGTTCCTGGGCTGCATCCCAAGGAGTGTGGCAGCAGGTCAAGGAGGGGATTCTGCCCCTCTGCTCTGCTGAGACCCACCTGGAGTGCTGCACACAGCTCTGGTGTCCCCAGACTC
>NW_008673801.1:18504-32054 GCF_000695815.1 Acanthisitta chloris | reverse complement strand
CCCAGGGAGGCTGTGGCTGCCCTAACCCTGGCAGTGTTTCATTCCAGGTTGACTAAAGCCTTGAGCAACCTGCTCTGGTAGGAGGTGTCCCTGCCCAGGGCAGGGGGTTGGCACTGGATGATCTCTGTGCTCCATCCCAACCCCTGAACACTCTGTCAAATACTGTGAGTTACCACTGCATGTTCCTGTGTTGGTTAGTGACAGCCTCTGGGATGTATTATCACTGCCTGAAGCCAAGCTGCTTGTGAGGACTATATCCATGGAAAGACACTCATTGATGGCTTCAAGTGATGTGGAGCAGCAAGAATCCAGACACACATGGATTCTCTGCCCTCGCTCTTTTATGCCGAGTAATATTTTACTTTAGAACATAAATAATTCAGTGTTTATTTGCCTTCCCTGGAGACACTGTCACTGACAGCTTTATCACCACAGTCTCTTTTTCCCTGCCCATGGCATGGGTTGGAACTAGATGATCTTTAAGGTCCTTTCCAGCCCAAACCATTCCATGATTCTGCTGCCAAAACTTGCCCAACTCTAGGGCTTGTTTGGGCTGAAATCCCATCCAGGTTGAGTTGTATTCCCAGAACTGGTCCCCAGTAGGTGAAAACACTTGGAGAAGACACAGCATGGAGGGTCATAAAAAGGATCCTCACTAAGCCTTCACTTCCTCTCTGCAATCCCTATCCCTAAAGCCTTGCAAACACAACTCATTGCTCATAAGCAAGAGCAAACCATATCCAGATGAGAGATGATTCTCACATGTTACTCAGTTTGCCTTCATTTTGCTTCAGGTAAAACACTCCATCACATCCTGTCTGTTCCCTGTCAGGGACTGAAAGGTATTTATCGAGTTGCTAACAAACATCCAGATCCACACACACCTTCAAAAAACACTTCTGCTTCCTCCCATGAGTCATCCAACACCTTACATAACCGTGGGGGGAATGTGGAACTGGTTCTTATGTGATCACTCAACAAACAGTCACAAACTCACCCCCAGTGCAGAAATGCCTTTAAAGCACAAAGGTCTGTTTAATAATTCCTGTCCTCAATTCCTTCTCTCTGCTGCAATTCTCTCCCTTCTGTCTTACACGGTTAAGGATCAACTTCATTGTATTACAGCCCTAGGCAGGATCTGAAAGGAAAACACCTTCTGCCCCAAAGGAGAGTGTTTGGAACTAGAGAATTTGGGCAGTGCTGAAGGAAGCAGCTGCTCTGTGATCTCAAGTTGTAACTTCCCACTCATATTTTGGGGGTGTTTGGAGGGTTTTAGGCTGTTTGAAGGTTAAGAGACCTCACAGATCTGGTTGGGCTTTGAGCAGGACTTTGGGTGGAAAAGGAGAGGTGAAGGAGCCCAAAATGAAGGCACTGTGGCCCCTCTGGGCTGGGTGATCTCTCCTGGCATTTTGCATCTTCCTGGTGTGTGGAGCAACCATGCAGAACATATGACCTTCAAAAACCATTACAGACTGTTCAACCCTTTCAGAAAAACACATCCAAATGGATCTAACAGGAACCAGTCCCTTTCCCCTACCTTTATTTGCCAAACATATATTGGGAATGGTGCCAATTTTGGCTGCTAAGGTGCAGCTCCTGCTCCACAGGAACTCTTCCTGGGCTCACTAGCCACGTGGCAGTTCTGTCAGCACAATTATGTCTGGTAGGAGTAGGAATAAAGTGTTCTGGCAAAGCTCCTCCCTTGTTCCAAGCAGGGTGACAAAAGCACAGTTGGCAGCTGAGCTATTATTTGCTGGGGGAGATAGTGGAGCTGAACGAACAGTTATGGAGATATAAAGCCTGAAAAATCCTTTATCTGGGGTTAAACAGCCATCACACTCTTGAATTATCTTCATCTTCCCTTGTGACCTTATTTCAGCCAGGAAATAGGTGTATCTGAGTCTGATGGAGCCACATTTTAGGCTGCTGGATCATATCTAGACAGAGCAAAGCACAATCTGTGCTAGAGCTCAACGAGATTCACAAGTGCTGCTGATGTGTTTTGGAAGTCTGACTATAAATAGTTGACTGTGATGCTGTTGGAATTGTTAATAACCTGGAGAGTCTGGGCTCAAAAAGCCTGAAAATCACAATCTAATCAGCACTGTTAATGGATTTTAACAAGAAAACTGGAGTCTGTTATAGATGCCAACTCCCCAAAGTCCAGGAGAGCTTGACCCTTTTAAAAGAGCAAGTTAAAATGAGGTTAAGCAACTGCAGCCTGACCTTTGCCTGTAATAGCCCAGGGATTTCCCTTTTTCCTTGGAAGATTTCTGTCAAAACTCTTAAAAGCCAAGCACACAAATGACTGGGGATATTTCAGTTTCACCTTGAAGGGATTTCTTTGTGGGAGAAATCCTAACTCAGGCAATTTTGACCAACACATGAAGAAGTTTCCAATTAAAAGGGGGAAAAAAAAGACAAGGAAAAGATAAAGAAAATCCTATTCCCTGAGGGCAGATTTCCTTGCCTGAACACTCCCATCTGCATCAGAAAACCAGCAAGACCTCAGAACCAAAACAAGCCCAAATGACAGTTCAGAGGTATTAGCACTGCTGAGTCACAGTTCTGCACCCGAAATGATAATCCTTTCTCAGCACCCGAAATAACAGGGATGATCTTATCTGGAAAAGGAGATCGAGGCTAGGAGAGGTCAAAGCCCAGAGTCTGCCCATTGGTGGGAAGGATTCAGCACGGACCAGGTAGAGTGAGGCTAATGAATAATGCATAAATTCAAAGCAAGTGACACACCCAAGATGCCAATGGGCCTTAGGTCAAGCAGGAAATTCCCCACTAGCAAATTCCTTTCCATCTCAGTCTAACTAACTATAAACCTCACTTAGTTAACTCTCAACTCAGTGAGGAACAACCCAATTTCTCTTCCTTCCCCTTTCCACAGATGTGACATCTTCAGGACAGATCACAGAATATTAGGGGCTGGAATGGAGCTTAGAGATCATACAGCCCCAACCCCTGCCCTGGGCAGGGACACCTCCCACCAGAGCAGGTTACTGAAGGTTCATCCAACCTGGAATGAAACACTGCCAGGGTTGGGGCAGCCACAGCCTCCCTGGGCAACCTGGGCCAGTGTCTCACCACCCTCACAGGGAAAACTAATGCCTGACATCTAACCTAACTTTGCCTCTTTCCATTTGTAGCCATTGGACAGCGAGAAGCAGTTTCTCTTTCAGAAATGCTTGGATACTCCTTGGAAAAGATGCACCTCCACACCTTCAGCTTTGTAACTCACTGCAATCCATAGCTTTAAGGCCAATTTACCACCCACAGCCAGCCCAGCCTCTTTGCACTGCAACCAAGTGCACTGAAGTCAAACAAAAGCCACACTTGAAGAGGCTTTGCACAGTTTTGCTTCCTGGCACTTAGAAATGCTTATACTCTAGCTAAGTGTAGGTCACACACATTTATTTCATCCAACATTCAAACTGGGGCAGGTTTAGACTTCGAATGACTCAAGCAGGAGAGTGGATTGAACCCAAGGTTGTTATGGAGATCCCTAGCAGGGCTCAGCCCACCCCAGAGGTGTAGGCAAGAGCAAACACAGCTGTCCAGGGCTCCGAACTGTTGAGCAATGCAAGCACAGAAAGCACAGCATTCCCTTAGCAGGAGAGTTGCTAGAGATGATTACAGAGTGTTGCAATGTGTTTTAGTTACCTTAAAGTCAAGGCTGTTCAGGCTGACAACATCATCATCCTTCTCTCGGCGTTTTCTCTTCTGTAAGAAATGAAACACAGTTATTGACACTCAGTCTGCATTCAGAAAGGTCATTCGGGTTTTGAAGTAAGGAAACTAGTGCTATTTCCTTTCTTTGCACCTTCCACTAACAGTAATAACCCCCAAAAGAGTTGAAAACAACTCTTGAAAACAACTTACTGAAAAAATAAGTATGTGTCTATAAGCTTCTTTCTCTGCGCTCCCATCATTGTGGTGGTGAGGAAAGTCTCAGGTAGGAAATCTCAGCAGGACAGAATGCAGAAGTTACCAGTAGGAAATGGGCAGAGATTCAGTTAACTTCATAGAATCATGGAATGGTTTGGGCTGGAAGAGACCTTAAAGATCATCTCGTTCCAGCCTTGTCTGAAGCCAAGCTGCTTGTGAGGATTATATCCATGGAAAGACACTCATTGATGGCTTCAAGTGTTGTGAAGCAGCAAGAATCCAGATACACATGGATCCTCTACTCTCAGGAGAAGGTTATGTGGAGACCTCAGAGCAACCTGCCAGGAGCTGAAGGGGCTCCAGGGAAGCTGCAGAGGGATCTGTGTTAGGAGCTGCAGGGACAGGACAAGGAGGAGTGGGGAGAAATGGAAAGAGGGAAAGTTAGGTTAGATGTCGGGCATTAGTTTTCCCTGTGAGGGTGGTGAGACACTGTCCCAGGTTGCCCAGGGAGGCTGTGGCTGCCCCAACCCTGGCAGTGTTTCATTCCAGGTTGGATGAGCCTTGAGCAACCTGCTCTGGTGGGAGGTGTCCCTGCCCAGGGCAGGGGGTTGGGGCTGGATCATCTCTAAGCTCCATTCCAACCTCTTAACACGCTTTGAAGATCACCTGGGCTGGATAAAACATGGCTCAAGAGCATAAATTTGTCACCCATGAAACAAATAATTGATTTCCACCCTGACCTTGACCTTTAGCACTTCCTAATGCGTCAAGTTCCTTCTCTTCCACTTCATCAAAGAAAAAGAAACTATTTAGCCTTTTTCAATTGGGCTACAAGTTATCAGTTTAGGAGTCTAGACAGGGAGGGAGGAGGAGCAATGAGGAACACACCCTGTGTGCAGCCACTGAAGGAAGTTGTGGTGGTGCATCCCTTCACCTCCCTCAGGACACTCTGTGGTATCAGAGGGGCTTGTTAGGCCTTGGCCTTGATGAACTGCGCTGAGCTCCTCTGGGACTTACCAGAGACACTGTCTGTTCCCAGGAACTAGTGCTGTCAATGAGCTGTTTTCCAACCAACGGCCTTGGAAGGGTATTTTTCTTCACTCAGTAACAGCCCAAGTGGAATCAAAGGAAGTTCCCGACCAGAGTTGTGTCCAGGATGGAAAACTCCTATGATTAAAGCCAACTCTCTTGTGGCCTATAAGCAGTGGTGCTGAGTGAGCCCCTTGGAGCTCTCCTGGACTGCAGGACCAGCAGCTCCTTCTGTGTGGGACACCTCTCAGAGCCAGTGGACTCTCCAGTTTGCTATGCTTGGAGGAATGGTGAACAATGACAGATCCTGGGCCGATACCTCCAGTCCTTGAGGCTCAACTCTTCACGCACTGAGAAGACCCAAAAGCACAAATCCACTCTGAAGCTCAGCAAACTTCAGGTTTGTGCCCTACCATTGCAGCAGCTTCACCTTCTCTCAGAGCAAAGAAGCAATTCCTGTTCCCTCAGCATTTAATAAGGAATTCAAACACTTTAAACACTTAAAATGGTGACAGAACTCTCTTAAAGCTCAAACTGCTAAGTTACCTGTGTATAAAAATTCATGCAATAAATACTCATTTTTCAGTGCTGACCAGCCCAATGGTCCTTT
This sequence comes from Acanthisitta chloris, assembly GCF_000695815.1. Classification (NCBI taxonomy): domain Eukaryota; kingdom Metazoa; phylum Chordata; class Aves; order Passeriformes; family Acanthisittidae; genus Acanthisitta; species Acanthisitta chloris. The sequence continues at coordinate 26,518 of NW_008673801.1, read as the reverse complement.
GGACATCTGATGTGTTGAGGAGATGCCCTGAGGGTTCTCAGAAACACACTCTGCTTTGCTTGGCCTTTCTCTAGTGAGTTTTTAGGCTCTAATGTGTTTTCCATGTCCTGCCCTTGGGACACAACAGCCCATGGCAGCTCCAGGCTGGGGCAGGAGTAGCTGGAGAGGTGTTGGTCCCAAAGGACTTGGCAGTGCTGGTGGCACAGCTGAGTGGGAGCCAACAGTGTGCACAGGTGGCCAAGGAGGCCAAGGGAATGGCTGCTGACATGTTACACAACTGCACTAATTCCTTATATTTGGGGGGTTTCTGTAGTTTGGATGCTGTGTTTTCCCTCAGCTATTCCAATGAGCTTCAGATTCAAGCACAAAGTGCCCCATTCATTTTAGTTTTTCTGGGGTTTTTGGTCTCTTCAGAGACAAGACATTGCCTGGCATTGAGTCCCTCCACTGCCAGACTTGCTAACTTCTCCCCTTAGCCTCACCACACTTATGGCAGTGCCACTGAATCCATGTCCCAGCACACTCCACATTCCAAACAGACCTTTGGCAGGGCTGAGAGCACATGCAAACACAGACACTTAGGGGTTTTTAGGCTCAGTAAAACATTCAGGGCTGGTTATTTCTCCACTGTTCTAACCACACCTTTTCAGTCTGCAGCTGATTTTTCCCATCTGGAAGACTATTAGCATGTCTTAAAGAGCAGAAAGCTTGCAATAAAGACAAAGACAGCACCACCCTTTGGGTCTGGATGTTATTCCTTCCTTATGGAGTGGATTAACATCCTTAACATACAGCTCCAGACACGAAAGGGAGGCCAAAGTCTTGTTTTGAAACTGGCTAGACTTCTGCAAGAAGTATTCCATTGGCTGCAGCTACAGATCCTTTGCCCAGTATAGTTCTGTCCAGAGCCTTAGACACTTCACTCCAGAGCCTGAGATTAGATTCCAAGGGAAAAAAAGGCCTTTTCAGACAGCTCAGATTTGGGTGTTTCAAGCCACAAAGTAACTGCTGCAGTGCTGTTCGCTCACATGGCTGAGATGGTCGTGAGCAGAGAGATCTGATCACCTTCTCTCAGCAAACTCGTGTGGAAAAAGTTACTTGTCCCCAAGTTATTCAACTGTAAAATCCATGAGATAATTAGATTCCAAGGGAAAAAAAGGCCTTTTCAGACAGCTCAGATTTGGGTGTTTCAAGCCACAAAGTAACTGCTGCAGTGCTGTTCGCTCACATGGCTGAGATGGTCGTGAGCAGAGAGATCTGATCACCTTCTCTCAGCAAACTCGTGTGGAAAAAGTTACTTGTCCCCAAGTTATTCAACTGTAAAATCCATGAGATAATTAAACTGTAAAATCACGAGACTTGATTGAAGCTCTCCAGGAGGTTTTGTAGAGGAGAAGCATAAAAATAAAGCTAATCAGGAGGAGAAATCTAAATATTTAGTGACTTTATTTTAGAGACACTGAAACAAAGTAATGAGTGGAAATGCTAATTCCATTTCAAGGGGTATATTAATTCCATTTCAAGGGTCCTGATTAAAGCTCCAGGAATGCTTATTTTTTTAAGCAAGTTCTGGGTTTCAATTTGAAAACCGTTCTAGTCATGCAGTTTTCCTCTCTCCTGCTAAGGGTTTTTGCCTCAAAGCAGGATATTTTGTTCCTTAGGGATCAGTCTGGGGCTTTTCTTGCTTATTGCCGACCTGAAGTCATAAAGTACCACTAAGGTTTCAGGTGAGGAATGTGCATCAGGACCTTTAAGTCAACAAAGATCAAGGGTTTCTCAGATATAAATCCTCCAAAATGAAAAGAAAGAAGGGAAAACAGATCAGGAGTGACGTTGCTTCCAGTCAGGACCCACCCAGAGGGGGTTTGAACCCAGACTGCCTTAGTTTGTTCTTGGAGTTATGCAGGACAAGCACTAATCCTTCCCTTTCAGCCCATCCCACCTCGGCAGGGATGGAAAGGCCTCTTGGCTTAGTCACCCACATCCCCTGAGGCTCAGGCCAGGCCCATTTCACAGCCTTTTGGCCCAACTGTGGCATGAGGAGATGATATTTGTGACTGGTATGGGAATATCTGTTGGTCATGAGGGGGACAAACCCCTTGTGTGACACACAGGAGATGTGATAGAAGGAAAGGTGAGTTCCTGCTTTGCCCAGAGGCTGCTGCCAACATACAGAGCTCAAGGCAGTGCATGGCAGAACTGCCTTGGCAAAGCTTCCTGGGTTTGCTTCTCTTCCAGGGTTAGGTGTAGCAGTCCAAGACTAACATTTAGGGAGGCACAGGAAAGGTTGGACCTCCAGGAAAGGGCTGGAATTCAGGAGGACTCACCACCTGTGGCTGTAAATGAAGCTGATTAGGCTTGAAGGGAGAAGTGGGGGTGGATTAGGTTGATGAGGGAATGCAGAGAAGCAATTAAATCCTTCAAAAATGGTTCCTTCACCTTTTTCAGTCTCTTGTGACATACAACTTGTTCTGACTGTAACTGAGAGCTGAACTGAATCTATGTAGATTAAAAACCATGCAAAGAACAGAAACAACTTGGAACTCAATCAAAATACTTCTAATTTGTCAGGTTAGAAAATGAGATTTTCAAATTGGAAAGAATCTAATTTCTAGGGCTTTGGAGTATTCAAATATCTCTGTTTAATGTAGTCACCAGATGAAAGTGTCTAAAATTAAGGCAAAGAAAAATCTCCAAGGGATTCTGGTTTTGTTTCATTCCCTCTCACACTGGAGTGGTGTTTGTGCAGCTTCAAAGCTGCACATGGTTACACAGCCAGGCACAGCCAGCAAAGGGCCTGTGTCTTTTCCACAGGGAAGGATGGGATTTGCTTCAGAAAAGGTAGTTCTGTCCTTGTCCTTACCTCTGGGCATGGTCTCATCACCTTCCTTGTTCTGGCACAGGCACCACAGAATCCTAGAGTCTATCAGGTTGGAAAAGACCTCTGAGATCATCCAGTCCAACCATGACCTAACACTACCATGGCAACCAGACCAGGGCACTAAGTGCCATGTCCAGTCTGTCCTTAAACCCCTCCAGGGATGGTGACTTCACCACCTCCCTGGGCAGCACATTCCAGTGTCTGATTACCCTTTCTGGGAGGAAATCCTTCCTCATGTCCAACCTGAACCTCCCCTGTTGCAGTTTGAGACTGTGCCCTCTCCTCCTGTCACTGTTCCCTGGGGACCATGTTTTACACCTTGCCTATTGCACTGGCAGCTTGGCAGAGCTGCCAAAACACACCAGAAAAGAAGAAGTTAGTGCCTAGAGTATCCCATGTTCCCTAATCCCTGTGTGCAAACAGCTCCTCCAGCCCAGACCAGAAGCCTCAGTGGCTCAGAAAGTGTCTAACCCGGTGGAGAGGAATGTGTTGTTTTTCTTTCTGCTCCAGACTGAACCTTCCTCTCTGTGTTCCTGCTTTTGCACTATGCCCCTCCAGCTGTTTTACTCACCAGGGTGAAGTCCCAGTGTGGTCCTGGAGTGAGGAATGTGAAGGAGCTGCCTCTTCTCAGAGGGTACCTGTGAGCAAAAGAAAGGATCAATAAGATATGAAAGGATTAATAATGATAATAATATAAAGATTAATCACTTCTAGTTTGCTGCAGCAGTTGATAAACTCCATGTTCTCCCCAGCTATGAGAGCTCCTAGCACAGAGGTTACAAAGACAAGGCGTGATGGGAAGGAGGCTAAAAGGATTGTCAGGATTCTCCATCACAACTGCAGGTGTTGGCTGAAAAAATCCTGGAAATCTACAACAAGTCTACAAAAAAATCCTGGAATTCTTCTCTGTGCTAAACCTTCCATTCAGGCCTGCAGGCTGGTGTGGAGGAAAAACTCTTTTTGCTCACAAAACATGACCAAAAGGAAGATTAAACCCACCAATACTAATATTGTGGCCTTGTTTTCCAAGGTCACTGAAGCTGAACTGAAAGGAGGCACCAAAGTGCACCCCTGACAATGCAGCCTTGGAGCTGCCCCTAAAGTGACACCCAGAAATGGAGTTGTGGTCTCTCCTGAAGTCGTTCCCCCCTCCAGGCCCCATACAACAGGCTGTTTGTACAGCCCTTTCCTCTGAACAATGCTAACCCCATTGCCTTTTGCAAGTCATTTACTGCACCAGCCCCCAGTTAAGCAAACAAGTTCTGTTCCAGCTTTCACTGTCTGCTGCATTTAAGGTATTTTTCCAGCACCAGTTTTTTAATGGTTTGTTCTGGCCATAGGATGGAGAAATATTTTTGTCTGTTCTTGGGGTTCTGCATGGAGAATTCTAGTCCCAAATGTGCCACAGAATTCCACAGGCAGCCAAATGTGTCAGCTGAAAGGGAGAAGATTTCCCTCTTGCTGTCAGAGTCAGACAGATAAGGCATCTCCTCACCAGCTGCACCTTTCATCTTAAGATCCCACAGGATTATAAAAGACCTGGAAATGATGTAGGAATGCAAATCCTTCTGACTTTGACCTGCACTTCAGCACTGCTGCAGTTCACCTCACAGGATTTAACCTCAGCACTGGCACAGGCTGCCCAGGGAGGCTGTGGCTGCCCCAACCCTGGCAGTGTTTCATTCCAGGTTGGCTGAGCCTTGAGCAACCTGCTCTGGTGGGAGGTGTCCCTGCCCAGGGCAGGCGGTTGGGGCTGGATGAGCTCTGAGCTCCATCTCAACCCCTTAACACTTTATGAGAACAGCCTCTGCCATCCCAAAGCTTCTCATCCTGGTGCCCCTCTCCAGTCACCACTTGCTCACTGAGCCTCCACATGAGGCACCATCTAAGTGATGATGAGTGAATGATTCCCTGCACAATTCCTTGATTGTTCTTCCCTGCCTGTGGCTCTGCCAGAGCCTGCAAAGCTCAGAGCCAAACTGAGTCACCTTCATGACTCCCATATATATTCAGTGCTCAGGGATGACTCAGATGCTCCATGGACATCCCTTGCCTGGTCCCTCAGGGATCTGAAGGCTCTGCAGGTGAGTTACAGGTCAGTGATGACTGTAGGAGCAATCCTGGGAGTTCCACCTCCACAGCACAACGTGAGGAGACACAGAGCTGTGTGTTGAGGCTCTGCAGTGTTGCTCCCTGCTCCAAACAGTGGGTGATTAATTGAAAGAGCTCAGAATGGCCCCGGGTGTAATGTTTGAGTCCCTGAAGAGAGCAAAATAAAGTCTCCTGCTGGTGCCAGCAGTTGGATTCAGTTAATTGCTCTGTTTACTGTAAAGCTGTTCCAAGAAAGAGCTCAGCCCTGCTGAAGGGACACCCAGAGATAGCCCAAAAAGCCCCAAGTGGTGTTCAGTTACTTCCTTGCAAAAGATTCCTCACAATAGTCTGTCTCCAGCATAATTTCCTTGTTAGAGACAGGATGAGTAGATAGAGACTCTTTCCTTATCTCACCAGGCTCAGGACAAGCAGAAATCCATTAGACTTGGCTGATTCATATTTCAAAGTGATGAAGAACTTGAGGATTATGAAGGCACAAAACTGATTAGTGAGTTGTAGAATGTTGGCAAAGCAAACCTCTTCCAAACTCAGAGCAGGGCAAGAGGAAGGACAATCTTGGGGAGGTTGGACAGCAAGAACAAACATTTCTGTTTTGGTCCCCTCTGTTTGCTTCAAGAAATGAATGTTCCAGGCTGCTTACCAGCAAATGATGATTCTGCCAGTCCTGCCAAGAGTAAGTCTTTCCAGAGGCTGTTAAAACAGAGATTGCCATGCTCAAGGGCCTGAAGAGATTAACTGGGGCATATTTTTAACCTTAAAAGAGTGTGTCAGTTGGATTTTCAAGTGAGCCTGCGAAGAGGTGTAGAAAAGCACTGAGAGAGGCAGGGGAAGTGCTGAGCACAAAACCTGTTTGGCAGCATAGCAGAGGAGCAGATGGGGCCCAATAATCTTCATAGAGGAAGTTTGGGTAATTTGGTAGATAAGGCATTGATAAAGGCAAGTGGGAAGGCTCAATTGTTTCACGTTGAAACCAAAGCAAGGAAACAGCCATTGTTCCCCACCTTCCTTGGATAAACAGCAGGATCCTCTCCCCAGCACTGGCTGCTGTGGATGGAGTAACAGCATTGAGCACTTGGCCACATTTGACCTCAGGATTTCATTTGGAGGTGGATGATTCCCTTCAGAGCTGTGAAGTCCAGAAGGGAAGGATAAACAGCAGTGAAAAAACACACCCTAAAGCAATTCATCTGCTTAAGAGATCTACTAATCCATCTACTAATTTATCTACTTAAAGCCATTTATCAAAAGGCAAATGTTTCTGTCGAATATGTGCTGCTTCGTAAGCATCTTTCATTGCTCATCCTCAGCAGACTCAGGTTTTGTGTGTTGACTTTTGCTGGTGGTTTTTTTAGGAAGGAAAGGGGGGAAAAAAAGCCATAAATAACATTTTTGGGGTCAACCAGAATCCAAAAGACACCCACAGAGGGTGTGCAGGAATAGCTTCCCATTAGTCAGGCTGGAGCACAGCTTCACTCATCAGCTTAGAGCAGATTCCCATTAATGTCATTTGAACTAGTTTTTCCCTTTTTCCTGTAAGTCCTCACTGCCTATTCAGCATCACTCCACAGTCTGCACCCTTGTTTCACTTATTTTTGATGACTTAGCCAGGAAAGTGCAGAAATGCTTTGATCTGGCAGTTCTTTAAAGCTCCAAAATACATTCTTCAGCCTGGGCAGCAAATCTGTGTTTCCTTCCCCTCTGACTTCCAACCTCCTTTTTTTTTTCTGCCTTGTTTTCAGAGCAAACTGTTCTTAAATATAAACCATTTGCAGCAGTGAAGTGCTAAGATGGTGAATCTAAGAGCAACATGAATAGATTGTAAGTCCTTCCCCAACTGAGCAGGTAAGCACTGGTGAATTCTGTTTGGAATGACAAGAACAGGAAAGCTCCACAAAGAGCCTTTGGAATTTTAATGGAAAGCTTTTCTGCAGGGGGAAAATAAGGAGCCTCTGGATTTTTAACTGACTCTAGTTAATAGTTCCACTTCAACAATATCCAGAGGCTTTGGCTGGTGGAAAAGGCCTCCCAAGCACTGAGCAAACAAACTCTGACTAAAGGCACTTACAGCAGTGCTTGTCACTGTTCCTTATCTTGGAAAGCTCCAGGGGAAAAGCCTTGTTGGAAGCAAAACCTCTTGACAGACATTGGAAATGCCTGAAAGCAAGACACAAGAACTCAATACTTCAATGGTGCTGAGGAACCCAACAGGGAGCTCGAGTTTGCAGCCTGTCTGTGTGTCAGTCCTGCTGGACAGGATACTCATAGCCCTAATTGTATAGGGAGCAAAGGAATGAGGAGTTAGCTGCTCTCTGGAAATGCAGTTAAGAGAGCTGCAAGAACTTTCTGGCAGCAGGGGTGCAGTTAGGAATTGCAGCAGGCTCAGCTTTCACATGGCCATGAAACCCCCGTGGCAGTGGAGCTAAACACCTCCAAGCAGAGACCACTTGGATGAGACTGAGCAGAGCTACTGCAGAGCTCAGGACTTCTTGTACTGTTCAGACACTCTGGAATTGCCATTAGTTTGTTCTCTTGAGTTGGAACAAGCTCTGCTGCTCAAAGGAAGTGCCTTCAGACACTCTGGGCAGGTTTAAGTGAGGGAAAGAACAGTCAATTTTTGTTTTGGTACTTTTATGAGGTTCAGCACAGGCTGAACGGGAAGAGAGGATTTTCCATTTGGGAAGTGTTTGCTCCTCACAGGTATTGAAGGGATATTAGAGCTGCTTGCCTGAAGAAGCAATCAGCAGCAGCACTGAACAGGAGCAGATAAGCCTCAAGGAGATTAAATATGCACTGATATCCTTAAATAATCACACTCTGACCTCTCTGGAGCTGCACATTAACAATCTCTCCACGGCTAACACAGAAACATCTACTTTCATCTGAGGACTGGAGTGATATCTTTACACCACAGACTTCCCTTATGATCCAAACATCTTCCTTCCAGTTTGCCTTCACACTTCCCTCCCCACTGGGTATCTGCTCCAAGTCTAATCTGCTAAACCCTTAGCTCCCCAGCACTGT
>NW_008673801.1:17079-18470 GCF_000695815.1 Acanthisitta chloris | reverse complement strand
AGCAGGACAGAGTCAGAGCTCCTCTTTTCCCCACCCCAGTCCCTTTCCAACTGTTCCCTCAATGTTTGTGCTGGTGATGGAAAGATGCACTGCAGCACACCAAGGCCTGAGCACTGACATGAAGCAGATAACAATAGCCTTGTGTGAGGGTTATTTGCCAGAGTTCTAGTTCAGTTATTTGGTTTATGACATAACTGTGCAAACATTGGCACTGGCCACAGTGAGAGGTGGTAAACATGAACCTGGATAAGGAAACGTTGGAGCTGTCCTGCTGGGACAGCTCTGCAGCTGCACAGGTCATCTTCAATGGCCGTTCTGCACCATAAACATCCCACACAACCTGTTCTGCTGAGGAAACCTGGAAAACCTGGGTGCCTGGAGCAGTCCCTGAGTTCAGGCCATGCCCAGGCTGAGAGGACAAAAGCAGCATTGGGCAGGAGATGAAGCTGTGGTGCTCCACAGGTATGACCCTTTGTGCAGGACCTGGTGTTCCTCTGACTCGGCAGCACAGAATCAGAGAGTGTTAAGGGTTGGAATGAACCTTGAAGATCATCTAGTCCCTGCCCAGGGCAGGAGGTTGGGACACCTCCCACCAGAGCAGGTTGCTCAAGGCCTTATCCAACCTGGCTTTGAACACTGCCAGGGTTGGGGCAGCCACAGCCTCCCTGGGCAACCTGTGCCAGTGTCTCACTACCCTCAGAGGGAAAAGTTTCTTTCTAATATCTAATCTACATTTCCTCTCTTTCAATTTGTACACACTGCCCCTTGTCCTATCTCTACAAGTACAAACATCTTCATGCCAGTGATACCCCAGAGCATCACCAGCTCTTCCCTCACCAGACAGCTACCCTTGCCTCCATCCAAGCTTTGCTTTGGCACCCACAAGAGCAGACTCAGCCCACACTCAAGGCATGTACAGAGGCAGCTCCAGCTCCCCAAGCAGGTATTCCTGCCTGGGAGCATGTCGTAGAGGATTACAACAATAATCCAGCACTAGGCAGAGAGAAACTTTCTTAAGAGCAAACTGAAAGCTGCTGACAGAAGGAACATCTCCTGCCACATGATTTAGCACACGCTGTGTGCTGACTCTGCCCACTTCCCTGAGCTATTTGTACTCTCCTTTCTAGGGCTGTGATGCAAACACTGAGGCAGAGGGGGAGGAGAACTACAGGAAGAAGCAGTGCAGCTGCTGACAAAATATTTTGCTTGTCAGCAGCCCTATAAGTGCTCTGCCTGCTGCAGGATCATCTCAGCAAGAGGAGCAGAGCTGATGATGCACCTCCAGCTCTGGAGCTGCTGTTTGGCACATGAGGCCCTTGTCAATCAGCTCTGACTTAAGAGTGAATGATGAGCTTGGGGACGATGCTGATAATTAAACCCCAGGCAGCACC
>NW_008673801.1:0-17055 GCF_000695815.1 Acanthisitta chloris | reverse complement strand
AGCCTGTAGCCAGGCCAGGCCCCTCTCATCTGTCACCCTGGGCTGGGGGGCAGTGTGCAGGCTCCCCTGTCACTCCTGGGGGAGCCTGACACCTCCAGCCAGGCATTTCAAGCTGCCTGAGCTCTGCCCTCCAGGCGCCTCTCTCCCTCTCCACGGCCTATAAAGGAACCTCCTGTGCAGCTCAGATTGGCTTTTAGGTGCCCAAAGTTAGGTGAAATTAATCTTGGAACGCTTAGGAGATAACAGCTCGTGAAATATCTAGTTAGAGCTCAGACATGATACTCAGAAATCCATTTTTGACTCATTTGATCATCTTAGCTGTGCACTGACACCAGGTACTTCTAAAGGCTCAGAATAAAGCCTGACTAAAGATTTCTCTAAATAGTTCACAAGCTCTTCAGCAATTTGGGATCCAAGGTCAGAACTGTGTGCCAGAAAAAAACCACCACCAGCACACAAAATAACTTCATTTAGAGGAAGATTTGGCAATGCAAAGATGTTAATGTGACCAAGTGATGAGGAACAAGCACAGAAAATGCCATGAATAAAGGCTTAGGTGTCTGGAAAGGATCCAAGTAGGAAAGAGAAAGGAAGCAAAGGTTGTAAACAATGGGAATTCCTACAGGAAAGCTTTGTCACATGGAGAGCAGATTTGGAGATAAGGTTGTCTTCATGGACCAAAGCGAAGGTCACTGTCTCTGGGTGCTTTAATGAACCTCTGATCCTCTCTGATTAGCTTCACCTGACTTCTGAATTCCCACAAAATCAGACTCCCGAGGGCTCCAAGTCTAACTTTTTGAGCATTTCCAGGCATGGAGCAAAAGGCTCCAAGTCTTGCTGGAACCAGTTGTAGCTAAACATCAGTTTCCACTGAGTGTCACCCCCTGAGCCCCTTCCCCTGTGATGCCTATTTTGAACACTCTCAGGGGAGAGAGGTCTGGCCAGAGGAATTCCAAGTGCCCAGAAGCCCTGGAAGTGAGCTGTGCCTCCCAGCAGCAGTGCCAGACCTTCAAATCCAGACAACTATTTTGGGTTCCTGTGGGAACTAAGCTTGATCCAATAAATATTAGAAGTCATCACAAGAAAATACTCTGGAAAACATATATTTTAGTGCTGACAGACACAAACTTTCCTCTTTTTTAGCTCTGAGCAGCTATGCAAACACTCACTTCAGGCATGCTTTGCTTTCTGGAGATAAACTGTCGCTGCAGCTCCTGGTTGGATCTGATTGTAAGGCTCAGGGGCTGCAACAGCAACTTCATGTGGTGTACCAAGTGACCACTGAGCAGCTCAAGTCCACAAACATCCTGGCAAACATGAGATGGTCCAAGCAAGAGCTCAGTGAGGCTTGTGTACAGTGCAGGACAATCATCACGTGCTGAGATGGGACATAAGAGCGTAAAGAGTTATTTCAATCAGCTGAAATGTTGCTTGGACCAGCAGAGTTTGAAGTGCTCTCATACAGGACTACACTGCAGCTCGAGGATCTTCAGGCTGGAGGAGGTGTGGGATGTGCCACGTGTTGTTTGCAGGAGGCCTTGCCCCTTTATAGCATGGGGACTCAGCAGCACCGGGATAATGTGCTTGTAATTCCTTGTGATTCAGACCAAACCTAAACAAATCCACAGGATGGTTCGGGTTGGAAATGCTCTAAGGCAGCATTTCCCTTCCTGCTCAAGGCAGTTCTGCTGAAGCCATAAAGTACAGTGTGATTGGGGTGGGGACAGGTCACGTCCCTTTTCCCTGCCCATTTTGGTGCAGGAGACAGATGCCCTCCTGGTTGTTAGGTAAGCAAATGACCTGCAGGACTCCTGCCCAAAACTGCCCTAGATGCAAGGTCCAGATGGAATCAAGATGAGACTAGACAAAGCCTTACAAGAGATTTACAAGAGATTGATTGGGGGACACTAAACAGGACAACTTGAAAACTGGTGGAGACTGGGACAATGCAGATAAAAGGAACAACATAAACGTCATTGTTGCTCCACTTAGCACCCAAATCGTGGTTGGGAACAGCACATGGGTTAGAGGGACCTTTGTTCTTAGAGCAGCTCTTATGTTCTTAGGAAGTTCACCTCCTTGTCTGCAGCAGGGCTATAAAAAGCTGTCCTGCACTGCTTTGCAGGCTGAGGGGATTAGCACTTATCCCACAGAAGAGAAGAGAAATGGGGACAGGGTTAGGTTTGGGCACAGGATGGGAATGATGGATACAAAACTGGAGCTGTAGGAAAAACAGAAAAGGAGAGAAGAGAGAATAATAATCAGGGCATAGCAAGGAGTAAGGAATAGGGCAGGAAATTGCTGCAGGGTGGAGCTGTACAGTATAATGTCTATACAATTGCAGGGTAAACTGGAGGAGAAACAGCTTTGGTGGGTGGGTGGTAAAGCAGCAGAGTGACTTCATATTTTAAATATTTAAACATTACAAGGACTTGAAGGTGTACTTAGCTCTTAGAAAGGATTGTTTAATGCTTTGACTTCTCCAAGGCACAGGCCCTTTCATCCTTGTCTTGCTAAATGCATCGAAAGTAAACACATTTAGTGCTGATAGCTCAGGCAGTGCTGCGAGGCAGTAACAAATTGACCTGTGCTGGGGTGACAGGCCAGTAACCACCCCAGAGAGCTCGTTTTCTCCAGCAGGGCTTGCACTGCTCTATTCAATTCATTGAAGGCACTTTAACTAGTGCACCTTCTGTGCTTGGGCAAGATAATTGTTCCCTTTCCCTGTGATTCCCTCCCTTCATGCTGTTTTAACCTTGAACGACCTCCTTTCTCCATGGCTTTGGAGCCTTCAGATTCCTCAAGTCCCTTCTCACACACTGTTTCTCCTTGTCCTTTGTGAGAGCTTCAGCACTGGGTTCCAACTGGAGCTGGTGCAGAAGTTTGGTACCTGTGTCTGACCTAAACTTGCAGTCACAGAACCCAAACCTAAAACCACATCAGTGTCCTCAGCCCTTCCTGCCCATCTGTGTGTGTTTAGGACACACCTCATGATGATTCCTGAGGTTCTCCACTCCTTCCTGCTGCTGGGAAAGCTGTGAAATCATAGAATAACAGGACAGAATCACAGAATCAACTGGGTTGGAAAAGACCTCCAAGATCATCAAGTCCAACCCCACCGTGGGTACTAGACCATGGCACTAAGTGCCACATCCAGTCTCACCTTGAAAACCTCCAGGGATGGTGAATCCATCACCTCCCTGGGCAGCACATTCCAATGCCTGAGCACTCTCTCTGTAAAAAAATATCTTCCTAATATCCAACCTAACCCTCCCCTGGCAGAGCTTGAGTCTATGCCCTCTTGTCCTCCTGCTGGTTGCCTGGGAGAAATGATTTGTTTCAAGTCCTAGATGGCATTTTCCAGTTTGAGGTCCCTTCCATTCTCAGTTTGCACATGGATGGGGGTAGAGACCCACTTAGACCTCAGGCTAGGATGCAGATTCTGGGGCTGACAGTCTGGGGTGTTAGTTAGTTCTCTGACCATGGAGGTTTCAGAGGCAGTAGCAGATAAGGACAGAAAAAAGCCAGGTCTGCAAGGAGAGCAAAGCCTGCAAGTCAGACAAAACAATACAGATGAAGGATTAAGAAACGAGGGAAAATGTAGTTACTGCAGTAGACGAGGAACTGCTGCCTCCAGGGATAATTTTATGGAAGCTGGCAGGGAAAGGCTGCTCAGGGGCCAAAGAAGACATATGAGCTAATATGATGAGAAAGGGAGGAGAGTTCAGGCACGAGTCTCTAATCTCTTTCCATGCGAGAAGCATAAATACACCTGAAGTTTGTTTGTGAGTTTTAATCAGAGAGCAGTAATGAAGCTTTAGTAAAAGCATTAGAGGCATTGCCAGTGATTACAACAAACAAACCAACCACCCCCACACAGAATAACTCTCTCAGGGCAAGGGGAACATAGCAGAGAGTCTTCAGAAGAGAGAAAGTGCTAGACATGTCCACAGGAAACCCATTATTAAATCTCAGCTCAACCCGTGGTTATTCACCTTCAGGAGGACATTCCTGGACAGTTAGTACAAAGATTCCTCTGTCTCTCCTAAAGACTCTCCCAAAGCAATTCTTAACACCAGGAAAATGGATTTAGGTTCCAGAACAACCCCAAGGTGCCACCTTATGTGGATGAATTATATTGCAACAGCCACTGCAAATGACTACAAAGCACTTGACTATATCTTGATGCAAAGAGATAATGACTAACAAAACAAAGTGGCTATCAGAGTGGGAGATACACATTAGTCAGCTGAGACAACAAGCAGCAACACAAAGTGCCATGTGTAGAGCTAGTTGGGGAAACAAGGCTTGATAAGGAGTGTGGCATTGATATCAGGCACCTCAACACTTCATCTCCTACCACCAGCAGCTCTCCCAGCTGGGAATACAGCACCAGGTCAAACTCCAACTTGGTGTTTCCTGATCTAAAGCACCTCAGGGAAGGGGAGGTGACACCAGTGGCAGCTTTGGAGGAGGGAAGTCAAGGCCAGGCTGTGCTGGGGCTTGGAGAAATTGTGCTCAAAGTCAGCACTGTGCCTTGGCTTCCATCTGCTGAGTTTGGAGCTGATCCCTCTGCACCACAGCTGGGAGCAAGTCAGCTGCTCAGGCCACAGGATCCCTGTACGAAGTGCAAGGTCCCATGAAATCAACAGCAATGTCATTGCACAGCTCACTAATTAGTTAATGCTTTGCAGTGCTCTGGGGGATATTTCCCATCCAGTTAGGAATAGAATGGTTTGGGTTGAGACTCAAAGATCAACTTGATCAACCCCTTAATGTGGGCAGGGACACCTTTCACTAGCCCAGGTTGCTCCAAGCCCCATCCAACCTGGCCTGGAACATTCCCAGGGATGGAGCAGCCACAGCTGCTCTGAGCAAAGGGAAGAAGAGGTAAAGGGATGGGCAGGGATGCAAAATCACAGAATCAATCAGGTTGGAAAGGACCTCTGAGATCATCCAGTCCAACCCATGAACTAACACCACCATGGCAACTAGACCGTGGCACTAAATGCCACATCCAGTCTGTCCTTAAACCCCTCCAGAGATGGTGACTCCACCACCTCCCTGGGCAGCACATTGCAATGTCTGATCACCCTTTCTGGGAAGAAATTCTTGCTCATGTCCAACCTAAACCTCTTATGACTATGTCCTCTCCTCCTGTCACTGTTCCCTGGGAGCAGAGCCTGACCCCACCTGGCTCCAACCTCCTGTCAGGGAGTTGTAGAGAGTGATAAGGTCACCCTGAGCCTCCCCTTCTCCATGTTAAACATCCTCAGTTCCCTCAGCCTCTCCTCGTGGGACTTGTGCTCCAGACCCTTCCCCAGCTCCATTCCCTTCCCTGGACACTCTCCAGCACCTCAGTGTCCTTCTTGCAGTGAGGGCCTAGACCTGGACACAGCAGCCAAGGTGTGCCCTCACACCTTCCACTAGCCCACATTGTTCCAAGCCCTATCCAACCTGGGACTGGAAACATTTCCAGGGCTGGGGCAGCCACAGTTGCGCTGGGCACAGGGAAGCAGAGTTTAAGGGACTCATGAACACAACTGGCATTAAAGAAGTCACCCATGGGAATTAAACCACTTAGGCTTGCTGGAAAACATCATGTGCAGAGGTTCAGACCACGCCAAGCACTGGAACAGCCTCAGCTCACTGAGGAAGGTACAGGAGCAGTTACAAAGCCCTAAGACCTTTCTGTGTGCGTGGGAGGGAAATCAGCTTAATTGGAACTTTATGCAAGAAACTTTTGTGGTCTCTCTGATGCTAAGACTAACATGTTTGGAGTTCTCAGAAACCACCCAAACAACCCTGCAGAAGAGCTTGAAAGTGAAGCCACAGGTGCTGAACACTCCCAGCTCTGCCGTGCTCCTCCTCCAGCCCACCCACATGCTGGGAGCCCAAGGTGTGTTCACCTGCTTTGCTTCCCTGCTCCCCTCAGGTCACCTCACCTCCAAGCTGAGGGAGTTCCAAAGCTTTAGGAAAGGGACAGCGCCAGCAGACAGTGTGGCATGGAAGAACATTCCAGGCCAGGTTGGAAGGGGTTTGGAGCAACCTGAGGTTAGTGGAAGGTGTCCCTGCCCATGGCAGGGGGTTGGAATGAGATGAGCTTTAAGGTCCTTCCAACTCAAACTAAACTGTGATTCCATGAATAATAACTCAGTGTGGGAAAGGAAAATTCAGCCTGTAGTAGTCAAGGAATATTTCCTTTCTCCCTGGGTGGGAAGCACTAATCATTTGACTCAGGAAAACGCAATGAATCCCAGCTGTAGCCCAACTGGTCAATGTATTGTCAATATTAAGCTCAAAGCAGGACTGAAATAACACTCAGGTTGTGGCTTGGGCTGAAACTGCCAGGAAAAGCTGTTTCCCAATCCAGTGGTGACACCTAGAGGGAAAAGGATTTCATTGCGAGCTTGGAAACTCCTGAAGGGGATGAAAAAAGGAATTGCAAAGCTCTGAGCCAGCAGTGTCTCTGGAGTCCCTTGTTTCACTTCTGTGTGTGCCAGCACAGGAGGACACAGCAAGGAGAAAGGTCCTGGTGCCAGGTGCTCCAGGGAGACACGTGGAGGAGAAAAGGAAACCTGAACCTCTTCCAAATGGCACTAGAAGGTCTCTGCCTCCCCAAGGATTCCCTGCAGAGGCTCCTTCTGCCTAGACACTCCTCAGAGGAAAGGAAGAGCAAAGTGCATCGCACAGCAGTATCAGTGGGATGGCACACCATGCTCAGCACCTCTGGATCATGGCCCAGGACGGCAGGAAAGCTTCTTTATAAGCTTCACAGCAGTATCAGTGGGATGGCACACCATGCTCAGCACCTCTGGATCATGGCCCAGGACGGCAGGAAAGCTTCTTTATACCCTTCCTAACAGACCTCACCCCCATTCCTGGACTCAAGGACTTGATCGCCTCAATCACAGAGCAAAAAGCCATCAGAGAACCCAAGCACAACCCAGCTCCATAGGAAACCAGCCTGGATTGGTTTGCCCTTGGAATTGCTTGCTAAAACCTGCAGGAAAACTTTGGCTAAAGTTCTTACTACTAGATTTGCAATTCAAACTACACCACTGGCTTTATGCCTTGGGTTTTGGCTCTGGTTGAAGTCTGAATTTGCTTTGGCTTCATCAAAATAAAGGCCAAGAATAAAGGTGTAAATTTCAGGGCATAAAGAAAGGTGGAAACTTTTGGGTGTAAATTTCAGGGGGTAAAATTCAGGCTGAAAAGAAAGGTGGAAACTTTCAGGGGGTAAAATTCAAGCTGTAAATCCTTTTCTTGGAGAACTTGCCAAGCACAAGGTCCTTCTCAGGGAACAAAGAGATCACCTTGTTCCCCCTGGGATCCATCCAAACATCTCTCAGGCAGGTCTGGAATAATCTGTGCCTTTTCCCTCCCTTTTAAGACTACTGGGAGGGCTTCAAGCCTTGCTTTAATTCCTGGGCTCACATCAAAGAAACCCTAGGTAAAATTGCCTGAGGAAGACAAAGGCACTGGGAAGTCTCAAGGCCTGGGATGAAGCTTTGCCTTCCTATCCATTGACAGGGAAAGTTGAAAGTTGGTCAGCTAATTGCTAGTCATTATGTCAGCACATTTAATGAGGTGCTTCCCTTCTGCCCAGGATGTGGTAACTGCAGGACCACCAAGAGTTAAACAGATTTCTGGCAAGTTGTGATTGCAGGTGTGGAGAAACCTAAGGATTATTTACATTTCTCGGAGCTCAGACAACCAAACTGCAAATCTGAAGCAGTTAAAAGAACAAGGGATGTATTTAGGCATGTGAAGCTGCGGCTGCTTTCCAGGAACCACTTAAATTTGGATAAAACTGTGGGAATATCCAAGCTGGGAAGGGAGGGAGATGTGCAGTTAGAAGGACAAACCTACTGAGCATTTGAAAGGTCATTAGGTGCCTTCACCTGCCTTTGTTTGCACTCATTGGGGAGTTACTAGTGTGAAATGGTTTAATTTGGAGGATTAAGCTAATTCCCAAAGTTTTGGCTGCTGCCTTTGTGTTTTGGGCTTGTCAGGAGGTGGCAAAGTCAGTCCTGAGTGGGACAACAGCCACATGAGGCTGTAAAGAGATGCTCAAGGTGAGGACACACTCCTTCAGTTACAGCAGTTCAGGACGAGGGAACAGCTTCACTGCCACGGACGCCTCCACATTCCACAAGGAAAACTATCTCCAAGAGCAGCTTTGATGCAAACATGAATTCTCAAGACTTGAGAGTAGAACCTGGAAATTTAAGAGAGAACTCAGTGTACTGGGAATGGTTCTAGCTTTTCTCTCTCAAAAAGCAGCCAAACTTTGCCAGAATAAAAGGAATATAAGTACTCAAATCCATTCTCTGGGAATTGCCCACTGCCTAATCTCCAGCTGATTTACAGCGAGGGAAAAGGCTTTTCCATCCTCATTAACTGCTTTATCTCAGGCTCATCACCAGCTCTTTATTCCCTGTTTATAATTCATTTTTTAGGGAAATTTCCATCCAATCACTTTCTCTCAGCCCTTTGCTTCCCAGTGTCGTTCATTTCCTGCTATCATGTTCCTTTCAGGGAAGAATTCCTCCCTCCACATTTTATTGCCTTATCTCTTTCACTTTCCAGGCATTTCCAAGCTTCTCTCTGCATTTCTTGCCTGCAGTGCTTTGACACTCCCCAGAACCCAAATTTCCTGCTGCTTCCTTGGAGCAGCCCCAGCTGAGACCAGTTAAAGGGGATGCAGAAATCCAAGTGTGGAATACACTGCCAGATCTGACAGGAAAGGAAGGGAAAAGGGCTATGAACAGAGAAGGCAACAAGTGATGTGAATCAACTGACGGCAGAGGTAGGAAACACAGCAGAGATAGAGTTTTTCCAGGATCCAGAGAGGAAATCCTTGCAATCAGCCAAGATGGGAAGTTTTCAAGGCAAATTGATTGGCACATGAAGTTAATCCATCGTACCAAGCAATCAAATCCTGCAAAAATCAGTGAATTTACTGGGAATTTCCCCATCAGTCCCAGTGAGGTGATATTTCCATCTCTACATTGCTCTGACATCTTAGTTATGTTTTAAAACACTTGGTTTTGAGGAGAAACCCAACAAAAAGGAACAGCAAACAGCAACTTCTCAGTCCCAAACATGTCTGTAAGGAATTGGGTTGTTCTAGATTGATATTGTAGGATCTAAACTGTGTTTTTCATCAGAATTCCTCCCTACTTTTGGTCCCTGCCTCCCAAACTTCCTCCCACAAACAGCAACATCCACTGCAACAGCCCAAAGACACCGTTTCCATCCTGATCCTCTCACACCATAGAGAAATAAATGTATTTTTTCATCAGTTAGCCCCAACTGCCTTTCTCCAAGTCTCCAGCAAAGAATGAATTCCTTTAGAGGAACTGAGGAATCCTTTGTTTATAAAATTAGGTTAGTAAGTTGTATTTCGTGTTTCTCTTGTATCAAAACTGCTCCTGTGAGGTGGAAAAGGAAGACAGTGTGGCAGATTTAGTACTTCCCAAGAGCTGAAGGGACTTGAGTGCTGCACATCTGCTCTGACACTTGTGACAAATGGTCCGAGGCTTTGCTCACATCCTTCCCCATGGAAACAGTTCCCAAAAATCAAGGCCAGAAGAAGAAGAAACTTCAAATCCTGATGGGCTGGGTTTGACTTGGGAAAACTTCGGAGAGACAAAGAGCTGCCCAGAAAATTGAAAGCAAAAGAAATGAAGGAAAAACTTCCTAATAGAGCCCAAAGTGAAAGCCTTGATGTCTGATAGAGAGTCAAATGTGAGCACTGAGCAGTTGGCCCAGCGGGAACAGGAACAATGGGAATATTCAAAGTACACAGCTCTGACATGGGAAAACTTGACCCAACAGTGGAAGCTGAAGATGTCCTACAAGTTCTCCAGTGATGAAACAGCAACACAGCCTTGTTCTTCTCCCAGACATGCTGCAGCCTGTCCAAGCGTCTCCTCTCTGCCTACCCTTTTATTTTCTCCACAGCATTCTCCTTCATGAGGACACCTGATGTCACAGTGCTGTGGCTCTTTGCTTTCTCAAACCCACCCACATCGCCATGCCCCTTGCAGAACAGAGTTTCATAGCGTGTTAAGGGTTTGGAATGGACCTTAGAGATCATCCCCTGGGCAGGGGCACCTCCCACCAGAGCAGGTTGCTCAAGGCTTTAGCCAACCTGGAATGAAACACTGCCAGGGTTGGGGCAGCCACAGCCTCCCTGGGAAACCTGGGCCAGTGTCTCAGCACCCTCACAGGGAAAACTTCTGCCTCAGATCTCATCTCAATTCCCTCTTTCCATTTCTCCCCATTGCTCCTTGTCCTGTCCCTGCAGCTCCTACCCAAGAGTCCCTCTGCAGCTTTCCTGGAGCCCCTTCAGCTCCTGGCAGGTTGCTCTGAGCTCTCCACACAACCTTCTCTTCGCCTGTCCTCCTGCCACCCTTTGCCTGACACCTTGGCCAGAAGAAGACCAATCAGAAGACACAGCTAGAGTGAAAACATCCCTCATGGTTGCAAAGTTCCCTTCAGCACACACAAAGATTACTGGCTGCAAAAGCAGCAAAGGGCTCATTCTTATCATCATGGGACCACGTTTACAGGAGAGATGTTCTCCTTATCTTCTGTCTGGCAGGACTGAAGTTGGCTCAGCAGTCACAACCCATCTCCATCCACTGGGAGGCTTTATCTGAAGGGAACACTCTTACAAGGCATCTGTGATGAGCTTGAAAATATTAATTAAAGCCGTAATAGCTAGGCTTAAGCAAGTGGATGTTGAGGCTAATGATTTGTGAGTGAAGATAATCTTTTGCTAAGTGCAGTATGACTTCTGTTTTACAAGACAATAATGAGCAGCCTCTCATCAGCACAGAGTAATTAAGAGTCTGGTGTTGCCCACAATCAACCCTCACGCAGAAGGATGTTGAGTGCTGACAGGTTGTAATAACTGCCTGGTGGC
This sequence comes from Acanthisitta chloris, assembly GCF_000695815.1. Lineage (NCBI taxonomy): Eukaryota > Metazoa > Chordata > Aves > Passeriformes > Acanthisittidae > Acanthisitta > Acanthisitta chloris. The sequence continues at coordinate 6,119 of NW_008673801.1, read as the reverse complement.
ACTTGCCATGGAAATTGGGAAAGCAGCAGCACCATGGCTTAAAAAAGCAACTTCTGAATGATTTTTAAAGGTCTGTCCTTCCTCCTGCCCTCAAAACCAGGAGCTGTTTCCAGAGCTGACAGTCAGGTGTGCTCACACCTTTGGCCCTTGCAGGGAAACACCAGGAACAAGACAGTTCCTCTACACCAACAACTGTTAATAGGTGTCCAGTAAGGTCAGGATTGCATTGCAGTTAGCTGGAATTTAATAAACTGGATTTTACTAAATCTTCTGACATTCCAAGTGCACAGAAAAAAGGTGACCATGACACGGCACTTGCTGTGCTCCTGAACATATATTCTACAGCAGCAGAAACACAATGTCCCAAGATCACTCTCAGTGTAAATCCACTCAGTTTTAGGGATCTTGTGTTCCCAACCCTCTCCTAATTGCTGAAACATTGTGGAGTTGTTGTGCAAAGAACAGCAGAGGAGGTTGTTCAGCCTGGAGAAGAGGAGGCTCAGGGAAGACCTTATCACCCTCTACAACTCCCTGACAGGAGGTTGGAGTCAGGTGGGGGTTGGTCTCTTCTCCCAGGCAACCAGCAGCAGGACAAGAGGGCACAGACTCAAGCTCTGCCAGGGGAGGGTTAGGTTGGATATTAGGAAAAGATTTTTTAGGGAGAGAGTGATGAGGCATTGGAATGTGCTGCCCAGGGAGGTGGTGGATTCACCATCCCTGGAGGTTTTCAAGGTGAGACTGGATGTGGCACTTAGTGCCATGGTCTAGTGACCATGGTAGGGTTGGACTTGACTTGGAGGTCTTTTCCAACCCAGTTGATTCTATGATCTTCTGGAAGCTACACTGAAGCTTCCAATTATGTTCAAGTGATGCATTTTAATAGTCATCCTCTTCAGTGCCACAGACGTTTCCATTTAGGAGAACTTTGATGTGATAATGGGAATATGTTTGGACTCTACCTTCTTACCAGCCCAAGAAAGTCTGATGGAATAGAGGCTTTAATCAAGAGCAAACAAACATTCATTTGAGAAGAGCCATAATTAGGGTGAAGAAAGGAATCAGAGAGCCATCACCATCAAAAGCACTTGGCCCTCACAAATGTTAGGTCTTGGCCAACAAACAACTGACTCGAAATGGGTTAAATGCGTAAAGTGAATAAATAAAAGCCAATTGAGGAGTTTACTGCAGATTGTGCACAACAAGTGGGTGGTCAGGGAAGAGTTTATAAAGCTTTTTATGCATGTAAACATATAATTCAGAGAGGACTCTGTCTTCAGATGCCTTGTTAAAACCAACCATTCTCCTGACCGAATAACCTGATTCTTCCCTGCTGTTTCTGCTGCAGAAACAAACCTTCTCCTGCCAAACCTCCTGCAGTGAAGGGCTGTATTTCACATTACACCTCTCAGGGTGTCTGCAGGCTGCCTCCAATGAGTCCACCTTCCTCATCCCTGCAGCCTAATGCAGCAATCCCCCGGGCACAGGGAAAGGTGGTGCAGCTTAAGTGTAAACCCTGACTAGTTTTGGGGTAGAGGTTCAGAAGAAACCCCAGCACCCAGTTCAGCCTGCAGCCACCCTGACTGGGCCTGAGGCAGCAGGGAGGGAGGTGGTCTGGGGAGCCCAGACCAGACCTTTGGCAGCAGTTCAGCTGTACCATCTGAGAGATGACAGATTGGGCGGTTGGGACTAGATCATCTGTAAGGTCCATTCCAGTCCCATAAATTCTGTGAAGACAAATCCAGACTCTCAGCTCTTGTCCAACACCTGCTCCTTTGTCAGCCTTGTGCTGGATCACACCAGGCAGCAGCTCTGCCCTGGTTATTTCAGACCACCCTTGCTCTCACACCTTGACAACTAAGCATCTTCTCCACCTTCCAGCCCAACATGACCTACATAAACCCCCTCTGTTCCTTTAATCCTTCTATACAAACTCAGCCACTTAATTGGGATTAGTCTCGTCTGAATAACTACTGAGCACTGAATGTTTCTAGGTATCAGAGACAACAGTTGACTCTGGATAGAGATAAAAAGTTTGCAAGCTCCAGGCTTAGTGTCCCTGCTGCTCCAGAGCCAACCTCCATGCAGCTTGGCAAGATGCAAGTGGGGTTAGATAGTGTCTGGGGCAGGAGAGGACTCAGTTTAGTTTCCAAGATAAGATGCCCCTGGGCTTACAGCTTCACCTGGATTCACCTTGAGACTAGATAAACCATCAAATTGGGAACAAGATGACACAGCAAACAAACCAACCCCAAACCAAAGGTTCTTTTATCTATCTCTGCAATTTTTTTGGCCCTCATCTTTTAGCTGCTAGAGCTGTGGGGATGAGGTTCAGAGAAACACTCAAGCTCATCATGCTGCCTGATTCTGGGTCAGAAACTAGTTAGCACAGAGGAAGGTGTTCTTGGAAAAGCAGTTCCTCACTTTCCCTTCAGGACTGCCCTTCCTTGGGAACCCTGTAGCTTCCTCTCCTTCAGCAGAGCAATTACCTTTCATGTTTACACCTGAAACCTGTGCAAAAGCTGCAGGTGTATTGCCAGGGGGGCAAAGGGATAAATAGAACATGATAAGCTGTTAAAGCCATTCCTAAACCAGAGCTATAAGAGAAAACATCCACTACTCATAACTGGGTGAAGTCACTGTCTCTAGCACACTGTCAACTGTCTCCTCCCTTTATAGACACTACTCTGGGGTTACCCAGACAAGAGGCTGCTCCAAATACTCTGTCCAAAGCACATCCCTTCACACCTCCCTGGCCGCATACTTCTCTCTTTTGGAAGTGTCAGGAATTCTCCAGCATCACAGAAGGGAAACTTGATGCTTCCTATTTAACTAATACTTAAAAATACCTCCCTGAAGCAGCAGATTTGAGACTGCTCAGGAATGTTGTGGCTCTGAGAGTCCAAGGGTACAGCAGCAAGTCAGGGACATGGCTAATAAAGGGTATTACCTCGCCCTCAAACACCGCTGAATGCATTTAGTGCATGCACAATCTCTCAGAGCTCTGCCTGGAAAGATATTTGACCAAAACCAGGCTGGTGGGCACAGGACTCCTCCTCCTGCAGCATCAGATTACAGAGCTGTGGACAAAAGCTCCTTCGTGCCTCTATGCACACACACTCCCGAGGTTAAGGCACATGAACAGGGCAGTGAGGTCATTTATTGGGCATATGTTTAATATATTCATTTATTGGGCACATGTTGAATGTATTTATGTGGGCAGTGAGGGAAATCTATTCGACGTATGCACAATAAACGATGTCTTAGTGCAAAAAACACTTGCTCAGGGGATCTTTGCTTAAGACCCAGTCAGGCCCCCTTGAACATCAGATGCAGGTTTTGCCTATTTGGCTAAAGCCACTTAAGAAAACCAACCCCAACTGCTTTCAGTTTTTGTTTTTAATTAACCCAAACCCTTTCCCTCTGTCCTAGTTTGCCACTGCCCCAACAGCTGAAAGGATTAAGCAGTTCCAGTTCTGTTGTTAGTGGTTTGCAGGTTGGTTGGCTCTGCATTGCCAGGGAAGCACAAACCCAGCAAGCAGTGCCAGTTGGGCTTTGTGAGAGCCCATCTGGATACCGGGAGCAGCTTTGGGCTTCCCAATACAAGCAACAGCAACAACTGGAGTGTGTCCAGGATGTATGAGAGGCCCAGAGCAGGTTTTCTCAGCCTGGGGGAGAGAAGGCAAAGAGGGATCTAACTCTGCCTGCGTGATCTAAAAAGGAGGGAGAGAACACAGACACAGATCCTCCCTGGGCACACACTGGAGCAGGAAAAGAGGCAACATAGACAAGCTGCAGCAAGGAAATATCCATTAGATACAAGGACAAATGTTTTTCCCCCCCAATGAGTGTGACCAAGCTCTGAGAGGTAAGAAAATCTCTGTCCTTGGAGGTTGTGGAGCTTACAAGGCCTGACCTAAATGTGGAGTTGGCCTTGCTTTGAGCATGCATTGGGCTGGAATTCACTTCCAGATAAACTCCTCCATTATTCCATGAAGAAGCCTCAAGCCAACACACCTTGAAGTTCTCATAACACCAGACCACAATGAGGTGCTGAGCTGGCATCATCCTGTTGTGAGTGTCCAGATAAAAGCTTCATATATATGATTCTTGTCTGCATCAACTCCTCTCCCAGTGTTATCCCACTTTCCTGTGCCTCTCCACACAGCCAAGCCTCACAAGCCCATCCCAGAAACCAAGGCAGTGTTTCATCCCCTCAGCAAATCACCAAAGCCTTCAATTAGGCTTTGCTTTTCAAGTGTGGTAATTAGGGAGCTGCAGTTTGATCCTCCAGACAATCCTGCAGCATATTCCTAGGAAAACCTGTGTTTTTAAAAGCTCATTAAAACCTTCTGCCCTGCAGAACACACAATGGTTACAAAAACCCAAGCTCACCAGTGTTTACCTTGCTCTCAGCACCCAATAAACAACATCCACTCCAGCCTCAATTCCACCAGTTTTACAAACAAGGCACTGCCTCACTCACTTTCCTCTCCTTCATTCCCTGAAGAAGCTGGAGGAGAGCAGGAGCATCCCCCACCACTCTGAGCCAAGCTGGGATGCAAAGAGCTGCAATAATACCCATCAGGTGCTATCAGGCTGATCCCTGATCACATCTAGGGGTGAATCTCTGCTCACATAAAGCACCTGGAGGTGGAAACTGCCTGGGATGAGGGAATTAGAGCCACATTTATCATGGAATTATAGTATGTTAAAGGGTTGGAATGGAGCTTAGGGATCACCCGGTGCCAACCCCCTGCCCTGGGCAGGGACACCTCCCACCAGAGCAGGTTGCTCAAGGCTTCATCTGACCGGGCTTTGAACACTGCCAGGGCTGGGGCAAATTTGTCAGCTTGAAGTAGTTTTTGTCAGATCTAAGTGGTTTCTACATCACCTGCACACTTAGAGAAGCCATTTCCTAACCTTGAGAGCTGAAGAAGACACAAAGCTCTGCTGATTAGTGTGCATTTACCTAGATGTGAGTCAGGAGGTCACTCAGGGCTCAGCTGTGGATAAGTTACAAACACATCCAGGTACCATTTCTGGGGTTAGCACAGAGAAGTTGAACACAAAGACACAAGAAAAAAAGCTTCTCTCAGTGTGTGGCCTGGTGAAAGTCTCCCAAGTACAAAATAACAGTAATAGACATCACATGCATTTAAAAATCAGAGTAAAACCCACGGCTGACACTGGAGCTGGACTTAGGGGTGGGATAGGAGCAGCTACATCTTCTCCTCATATACAGGGCAGGAACAGGCAGAGAAACCTGTTATATATTGAGGGAAGAAGGGTTAAACTCATGAGGTAGAAGGGCAAAGGGTTCTCTACAGTCTGCCAGGGGAAATTTCCTGGCAAGGCAGGAGGAGGTCCCATACAGCCAGAGGGATGGAATATCCCTGTTCAGGCAGGAGGTCCCATACAGCCAGAGGGATGGAATATCCCTGTTCAGGCAGGAGGTCCCATACAGCCAGAGGGATGGAATATCCCTGTTCAGGCAGGAGGTCCCATACAGCCAGAGGGATGGAATATCCCTGTTCAGGCAGGAGGTCCCATACAGCCAGAGGGATGGAATATCCCTGTTCAGGCAGGAGGTCCCATACAGCCAGAGGGATGGAATATCCCTGTTCAGGCAGGAGGTCCCATACAGCCAAGAGGGATGGAATATCCCTGTTCAGGCAGGAGGTCCCATGCAGCCAGAGGGATGGAATATCCCTGTTCAGGCAGGAGGTCCCATACAGCCAAGAGGGATGGAATATCCCTGTTCAGGCAGGAGGTCCCATGCAGCCAGAGGGATGGAATATCCCTGTTCAGGCAGGAGGTCCCATACAGCCAAGAGGGATGGAATATCCCTGTTCAGGCAGGAGGTCCCATGCAGCCAGAGGGATGGAATATCCCTGTTCAGGCAGGAGGTCCCATACAGCCAAGAGGGATGGAATATCCCTGTTCAGGCAGGAGGTCCCATACAGCCAAGAGGGATAGAATATCCCTGTTCAGGCAGGAACAGCTCCCATACAGCCAGAGGAATGGAACACCCCTGCTCAGGCAGGAGGAGGCTGAGCGACCCCCGCAGCCAGCTGGGGGTTCCTCCACACGCCCAGGGAGCCCCTCCCGCCGCCCGAGGC
>NW_008673800.1:0-512 GCF_000695815.1 Acanthisitta chloris | reverse complement strand
AAATTGTGTACCCAATGAAGATGGTAGCAGACAGTCTGCAGCTACTGAGAAAAATAAAACTATCCACAGATAACATGTGATCTAGTGGGAGGTGTCCCTGATCTGTCCCTGACCAGGGCAGGGTGGGTTGGGACTAATCCATTCCAACCCCTTAACATACAAAACAAATAGTTAGCACCCATCTGAACAGGGTGGAATGGACATGCAACACACATCTGGAAGAGCCAAAACTAATTCAGGCACTTTGGATCAAACTGGTTTTGGCCCAGAAAAATGCATACATGAATTCCAGTGTGTGCAAGAGAGATGATAGGCTCACCTCAATTTCTGCTTCCCTTGTTAAGGAGCTATCTAATAGGGTCTCACTCCCTCAGAGATTAAGCACTGGCAGAGACTGATGTCATTAGAGTCATCATGCCGCATCAGACTCATGGCACCATATTTATTTGGGACTGCTCAGAACCTCAAGAGAAAATTCTGACTTCATGTAAAGCAACAAAACAAGAACTTCA
>NW_008673799.1:0-805 GCF_000695815.1 Acanthisitta chloris | reverse complement strand
TGCCTGCTAAGCTTCTGTGCCTGCCCCGTCAAATAGGACTCTGTGCTGGACTGATCACCTTACTGTATTAACAACCACGTAGTAACAACCATGGAGAGGCTCCTGGGCTGGCAGAGGCCCAGGGTGTTGCTGCTGTTTCTGTGCTGCTGTACTGGACAGGCTGGAACTCCGGTGTGAACTTAGAGTTGAAAGGACTGTGAAAAGACTGTGACCTGTTGATGAGTCCATGATGAAGCAGAGACCCACCTGCAGCCTAGGATGTGGACTATACTAATGATGGACTCTAGCATGAACCCCTTGTTGCTAGTCAGGCTGGGAACAAAGGGAACGCTTCATTGCACTGTTACACCAGATAACCTGGCCACAGACCAGAACTGAACTGTCACTTCCAGCACAGCTCTGACACAGTGCCCGCAGTGCCCTCGCAGTGTTCTTGAGGGGTCGATGTCACAGAGGGGCTGTTGCGTGTGCTGGGCATGGTGGGGAGTGGTGGTGAGGGGTGAGAGGGGCACCATGGAGTCCTAGAGCCATGGAATGCTTTCGGTTAGAAAGGACCGTAAAGGCCACCCAGTCCCAACCCCCCTGCCCTGAGCAGAGGCACCTTCCACTAGCCAAGGAGGCACCTTCCACCTCCAAGCCTTATCCAGCCTGGCCTGGAACTGGCGGCACCTCATAGTGCTGATGGTCCCTCAAAGTGGCAGTGGCGTCTCAAAGTTAAATAGAGAAATAGCTGACTCCATAAAGTAATTAGTCATTGCACCCTTGTTGCTTCATTAGCTGTTATTTGGAATAACTAATGATATCC
>NW_008673798.1:0-219 GCF_000695815.1 Acanthisitta chloris | reverse complement strand
CCCGTGGGGACACCTGGGGCGCCCCTGGGAGTACCTGGGGGTACAGATACACCTGTGTGCCCGACAGTGAGTGGGCACACCTGGGGCACAGATACCTGGGGGGCACCAGGGGGGCACATGCAGCTGGGGGCATAGATACATCTGGGGGCACAGACACCTGGGGGCACAGATAACTGGGGGCACAGGTGCCAGGTGTGTGCCCCGGGCTGTGTGTGGGTG
>NW_008673797.1:0-731 GCF_000695815.1 Acanthisitta chloris | reverse complement strand
ACCCTCGGTGTTCCGTCGGGCAGAGCTCGGGGGGCTGAGGTCTGGCAGCGCCGGAGCGCTAGCTGTGAGCGGGCGGGCGTGGGGAGGGAGAGGCAGATTTACTGGAGGAGGCGAGAGCGATGCTGTTTAGCCAAATTCTTCTCCAAGCTGATTAAGGGCACCGAGATGAATTCTGGTCTCCCCAAAGCTCTCATGCGATTTCATAAAAAAAAAAAAAAAAAAAAAACCCACTTAAAAGTAAATGACAAGAGTGCAGCGCGGCTCCGGGTGCAGGCTGGTTTCTTGGGTTTCTGCTCCAGCTGCCTCCGAGCCCCCAGCCCTTCCCTCTCCCCATTGCCCTCGCCCTGGCCAGACCTGGTGCTGAAAAGCTGTTTGCACCGAACCATTTACTTGTCGTGGGAGGAGGAAGAGAAGGGAGAGAGAGAAACAATTGCAGGAGATGGGCTGGGAGAGCGGAGGTAGAGGGGAAAAAAGTTGGTTTCCAAGAATCTTGTAAGTTAGAAGCGCACGCAGTTGTGGGCATTTACCTGCGTGTGTAATAGGACAGGTGCACTGGGATGCGGTCCCTGGGAACTCGGCGTCTCTCCATTCGTGGCTGAGACTTAATTCCTCCAAGAAAAAATCCTCTCTGCCAGGATTTTAAGGGAAGGGGGGTAGGGGGCTGGGAGAAGAAGCTCGGAGCGTGTGTGCGTGTGCGGATCGGGTGTGCGCGCGTGTCCCGCTACCATCGC
>NW_008673796.1:0-208 GCF_000695815.1 Acanthisitta chloris | reverse complement strand
TTGAGGGGGTTTTGGGGGGTCTTGAGTGGGTTTTTGGGGGTCCCCAGCCCGAGGAGGATTTGGGGGGGTTATTTTCGGGTGGGGGTCACCCACCTTTGATCCTCTCTCCCTTGCTGAGGCTGAGCTCTCCCTCCCCCTGGGCCTGGTAGGGTCTCACTGCCAGGAAGGTTCGTCCAGGTACAGCAGAGTAGAGTTTCCTCTTGACCCC
>NW_008673795.1:0-266 GCF_000695815.1 Acanthisitta chloris | reverse complement strand
TGGACCCTGCTGTGGGGCTGAGCTGAGGGTCCCCCTCCCCACTGCAGGTGAACAGGCAAGTGGCTCAGTGCAACTGTGCCAAGCGTTTCCAGGTGGAGCAGATCAGTGCCAACAGGTACAGGGTAAGTGCCAACCCAGGGTGCTTGACCACCTTGACCACCAGTCTGGGAGGGTCCAGGCTGGCTCTGACCCCCCCGACCCATCCAGGGATCTCAAAGCCATGGCAGGAGGGTCACATCCCCATGCCCCAGGAGCTCTGGGCCCCC
>NW_008673794.1:0-5336 GCF_000695815.1 Acanthisitta chloris | reverse complement strand
CTCGCAGAGCCTCTGCCCCACCTGTGCGAGCCCCGCGGGCACTGCCCGACCCCCCTGCTGTCCCAGCGCGGCCGGGTCGGGCTGTCCTTAGCCTGCGCGGCAGGATTTGTCATCATCGTGAGTTCTTTCCAGCCGCTCAGTCGCTTGGGGAATCACAGAATCGATTAGGTTGGGAAAGACCTCTGAGATCACCAAGTCCAACCTATGACCTAACAGTTGCATGTTAAAAGATACTCAGTTTCTCTGGTTGCCCCTGTGAACATACTTGGAGATCTTGCTACTGAGAGAAGCTCGCTCCTTCCCAGCATCTCAGGCTGGTTTATTGCTAGAGTCGGCCCTCAGCGGTTTATGGTTTTTCCCACTTGTTTCTGATGGAGATGCTCATATTCCACCTCCCACAGCTGGAGCCTATGGCTCAGTCTTAGGAGCTTTAGTGGGAGCTGTGACCTCCAGACCACAGAAATGCTGATCGGGTCACTGCTCACAGGATGCAAACCTGAAGCCGGTGAAGTGGGCTCTGACCAAGCCTGAAGCCCTGAACATTGTAAATATGCCCACGCAGAGGGACTGCTGCTCCCACATTGCTGGGCTCCTTTGAAAACAACATTATGTGTAAGCAAGGCTGTGGGCCTGCCTGACACCCACTGCAGGGCTGGAGCCTTAGCCACCTTGTTGATAAAGTACAGTGAGAACAGAACCCACTTCAGTGTCTGCCGGCTCAGCTGGCTCTGTAGTGCAGGTCCTGCTCCAAACATGCCTGGGGAGCCAATTTCTGCTGAGGAAGAAGGTGCCATATTTACACAGCTCTTTTCTTGAGGCTGATTCCCTAGAAATTGTTCAGTTGTAAGAGTGACTTGGCCACATAAAGTCCTAAAGTAAAAAGCCCAAACCAACAGGCCTTTATGGAGGCAGCAGAAAACTCTCCAAGGCCTGGGATCACAGTCCCTGTTGTCTGAAACAGGGAAACATCTTCCTGCTTGTTCCAGGCCTGGCCTGCCTCCTCTGGAGTGCGGGGAATGCCAGGCAGGAAGGGACACGCACCCCAGGAAAGGGCAGCAGTGGCAGCAGCAGGTGGCAGCCCCGTGAGTTCAGCGAGGCAGAACAGCTTGGCCTGAGGCAGGGCAGCTCCCTGCAGCCCGTGGCACTGCCATAATTGAGGCTGAGATGAATTTAATGTTTGTGACAGATTGACAGCCCTGAGGACTGAAATCCTGCAGCCCCGGGAAGGATGCGGAGCACAGAGCGAGAGTGGCAGCTCGTCCTTGCTCACGTCCAGCCCACACGTGTCTGGGGTTGCACAGCTGCTGCTGGAGGCAGGTGAGCCCCTGGCTTCTCCCTGCTGCCTCTCAGTGAGCTGCTCTCAGCCTGCAGTAGGAGCAAGGATGGTAAATAGAGAGATTCAGACTTTCTTGAGTGAAACGGGCTCTAAAAAATCCAAGTGCTTTTTCGCTGTGGGGAAATTCAGCATTTTTGCTACTTGCTTCTTCTGAGGTTGTTCTTTCACGTTCGTTTCTGCAACTAGCAGGCTGGAAACTTCTCAGAGAAGGCAGGGATCACATGACTCCAGGAGCTGAAGTTTGAAGGGAAAAGGAAATACATTGCAAGATCCAGGTTTCAGGGCAGACTAGGAATTTGCTGGTGCTGTAACACACCTTGCACACAGTCCCTAGGCTTGCTGGATGTCATTCAGTCTGCCCTGACTAGAGGTGAAAATTAAACAAGCCCCAAAACACAGCCTTAGGACCTACTCCAACACCCACTCCAGAAAAGGACTCACGTGGCTTAATCAGTAGGTCAGGCCTTTCTTAAAGAGGGCTGATAGTTGAGTTCTATAACTCTAATCCTTCCGAATATAAAAATTCCATGTCCTTCAGTGGGAGGTACATATTCACTACCATTGACTCGACAATTTCAACCATATTTCTGTAACACACACTAATGGAGCCTGTCATTCCACTGTAATACACTGGATAATAAGACCTGTTTTCAAAGTTTACTGCTTAAGAAACTAAGCTTGCATCCCTTATCTTGTGGTCTGTGGGACAACAGAGTATGGACTCCAGTGTATAAACATAGTACCCAGTCCTGCACTCTCAGCACTCCCATAAGTGAATGTATATTTGAAGCTCTGAGGCTCTTAACATGAAACATACAAATTGATTTAGGCTCCAAAAGGATCTGAGAAAGCCTGGAATTTAATATTTAAGGCTGACACGAGGGTCCCTCCTGTCACTTGCCTTTTGCCTCCAGCAGCAGAGGGTTATCAGTCTCAATTCCAAACCCTTTTTCTCCCATGTTTGCTTTTGTTAGGCATTGGGATTATCGGAACACTCATATTTTGTCTTTATGTGTTATGTCATAAAATTTAATAGACTCCACTGATGCTGCAGCTTGGCACAAAGTCATTTGGCACATTTGATTCAAGGGCTAATAAAAACAAACCTTCCTGATATTGTACGTGGTAAATACTGGAATTGATAAAACCCTATAAGCATCTCAGTTTATAGCCCAGTGAAATCTAAAGTGATTCCTACTCCCGTAGGCTGGAAATTTGAAAGAGATGTAAAGCCTGTCCCACACTCAGGTTTCAAGCTACCCAAGTTCTTCAGGAGAGGTACAGTTGTTTTAAGAAGTGCTGGTGGCTCCACCCTTTCCATGTACAGGGTGAAATGGTAGGAAGGGCTCCGTGCTTCATACAGCCGATTCCCTCCTGGTATGATGAGTTGGAGTATATGAGCACATAACAAGTGTTAAACTGAGTATGCAGGTCAAAGTTACCTAGTTAAAGGGTTGAACCCAGTTCACTTCCATTCCTGTGAGAACACAAGGGACAAAACAGGATCCAAAGACAACTCAAGTCGGGCACAGTTCTTCCCATTACCTTTGATACGCTTTGATTTCAGCCTACAACTAATTGGCTTCAACAGGTATATTGGTGCACTGTGACAGCCTTTGGTCCATTTTTGTCACTTTATGGAAAAAAGACACATCTGTGTATCCACTGGAATTTGCACTGAGAGCCTCCTGAATCTCCAATTGGAATTAATTTTGCTATAGGTTCCATGTGAAGATGTACACCTATTTCTTAACATCCTACTTGAGTAGTTTAAAATGAGCACTTATTTTTCATCCAATCGAGAATTCTTCCTGTATTTTAAAGGATTGTTGGGATTAACATGAGTCTTAGGAGTTTTTTATTCCATTCCAACTTCATTCCTTGTCAGAGTTACCGGGATTGGAGAACCAGCAGAGGGAGCACGGAATGCTCCCTTCATCTCTTACGTAAACACTGGCTACTCTTTGAGGGGTTCCTTAATTTTGTTTCTCTGCTAGAATTTTTGCAAGTCAAGGTGAGCTATGGCTCAGTTAAATCTGTGGAAGTATTTAGGATGCTACATTTCCACACCATGAATGACTTGCCTGTTTCCACCACCCTATTCCCCCTCCTGCTCACCCCCCTCACATTCACTTTTCACAGAGGATTTCCAAGCTGGGACACATCCATCGTTCATTCCTCCAGTGATTATGATACGTCATTAGATTGTCACGCTAATAGTAAAGTTTGCTCCTAGTGAGCAAAGAGAGCTCCCATGCAGCATCAGGGCTGTAAACTGTTAATTTTCAAGAGTAACAGTTCACAAAAAGAAGAGGGAAAAAGTAGATGTCAGGAAGAAACAGAGTGTGTTCCACACACAGGCTTTACACTTGCTTTGTGAAACATAAATCAGTTTGCTAAAGCAAGTTAAAGGAAACCAAGCAAATTCGAACCCAGATTAAAAATGTGAATTAAATTGTATCAGCCACACAATCATACAGTCTGAAGCTTAGCGCCCCCACTGTTATGTATCATCAGAAAATTTTTAATTAGTAGACAACCCCATTTTGTGTATTAAAGTTTTTATTCCTTAGTAAGAATTTTTTTTAATCACAAAATAGTGTGGAAATATTTAGATAATAGAATTCATGGAGTGCTGGAAAATACTGAATATAAAGATTGATTTCTAATATATCACATACTAAACTGTTCTAAAACAGCTGGTTTCTTGCAGACAGGATTTATTTCTTTTTTAATAATTTAAGACAGCATAAGCTTGTATCAAGCATAAGCATTGTAACAAAAGTGCAACTTTTTCAGCAAATCCTCCCCAAAAAGGTATTTAACTCAAAATATCATTAACACATATTTTTTTCTCCCTACAAAAATAGCATGTCAGACATCATTAATTGGATGTATTAACAACTATTTACAGACAGCCACTGTGTAGGCTAGTAAGATTTTTTTTCTTTTAACGTTGTTTAAACACAGCGTTTGAGGCAAAAACAGTAGCAACAGCAGCAGCAGATGCACCAAACGGACTGACGGACCCCGGACACACACACACTCCTCGCCAGGCTGTGGTGTCTCACCTCTTACATAACATTCAAGTGAGATTTCTCACAGTGCTACCTTGGCAACAAACTAAAAATATCTAGGCAAGGTCTTGGTTTAAGCCTTATTATAAAAGCTTTATCTGTGTGATTATCTGGCGTCTGGTTTGTCTCCAGAAAGGGAAATCGCAGTATTTGAGCAATGGGATGAGGGGAGAATCCATATGGGAAACTTACCCCAACTGGCTTAATTGTTTCGGATTGCACAGTGAGGTGTTTACCTACGGCCTCCAGTCTGTGTCGCTCGGAATTTAGGATAAAATGGGCTCAGGCTGACAGGTTGCTCTGTGTTTTCTTGGGGAAGAGAAGGGGGGAGGTGGGTTTCTTTTTGTAGTTCAGTGCAGTAACATTCATTTTATACAGCAAGGTTCGGGGGGGAAATCTCTCGGGAACATACTGAATTAAATAAAGACAGGGTGAGAACAAATGCACTTGCCACACCTGTATACCTCAGCCAAAAAAAATAATGAAATAAACACAAGGTTATGTAATGGGTCTGACCCTCCTTCCCTTGCACACCCAAAACTCGCTGGAGCCAGCGGCCTCTCCGGGTGTTCAAGGCACTGCAGGTTTGGGCTCAGGGTCCATCCCTCCACGCTCCGGTCCTCGATAAAGTGCTAGCACAGGTGCTGGGGTCTGCCCTTCTCCCCTCCCCTCGACCTCACCCTGAACCCACCCAGGTCTCCCGGACAACAAGTGCAAGTTCCCAGGTGGGACTTAGGGACACTGTATTTTTAGGTGCCACATTTAAGTTACTCTATATATATATAAAAAAAAAAGTATCCTTCTTATGTTTTCGTCCTTATTTATGCATTTATAAAGCCAAACATTAAAAAAATACTGAGTAGCAAATTTTATCCTTGACGGTCCTCAGCAGGGGCCGAGCCGGGACCTAAGCCTCCGAAGTG
>NW_008673793.1:0-2161 GCF_000695815.1 Acanthisitta chloris | reverse complement strand
ATATATATGTATATATATATATATATGAGCCAAAGCTATGGTTTTAGTTCTGCACAGTCCAATACCTAGGTGTGAACTAGACATTCTGACTAGATATGACAACCTGTGGCCTCGGTATGAAGTAATTTCAGTAAGGGAGATCTCCTGAGCTTCTTCCCATCCTCTCAAAGGCAGCTGCTAATTCAGCTCTATTCATTACCTGTGAGTGAGGTAATTGCTTCCTTCACAACTCTGGTCCCGTTGCTAAAGTGCTGGCAGGCAACTTTCCAGCAGCACATTGGTTTTGGATCTACAGCAGCCGGCATAGCTTCCTTTGTTTGCACAAACTTCCAAGCATCAGAAGGATGTTGTCAGTGATGTGACACCTCAAGAGTGTCAGCCAGATCTGGACAGCAAAATCTGTTCAATCTCTGGATTGTTGCTTGTCCAGCACCAAAGTGACAGTGAATGCAGTCTGTCACATCACTCTCCAGTTTGTACAATCTTCACACAAAGATCTGCAGCTTCTCGAAGATCAGCAGGAGCTTCTGAAATGTCCTCTGTGCCCACTATCTGCTGTCTGCCTGCTTCAACAACAGGGCAAAGAAAATCTGACACACTTCAAAGCCATGTGCAGCATCCAGAAAAAAACAAACTGGAGGAATGCACTCAGCTGAGAGCACATGATGGCACTGTATGAAAGAGGTACAAACTCTTGCCTGTTGGAGGAGAACTGATTAGATCTCCCACAGAAGAGCAGAACTAGTTTCCTAGCACAATTCAAGCTATTAAGATGCTAAAAATAATGGTGCATGTACATCATTAAGATGCTAAAAATAATGGTGCATGCTTCTGTTCCAGAAGCTTATAGCTTGTGTTGATGACTAGCACCTTAGCTTGAATTTATATACTTTGTATCATACTTACTCTTGGTTTGCAGAGTTGCAGAAATTATTTTTACACTGAGGTGATCCCTAAACCAATGCTGCTTCAGTAAGCAATCAGGCCTTCTGTACTCCCATTTAGATGGAAAGTAAAGAAGTCCAAAATACAACAGCAGTGGCTGTGCCACAGCAGTAGGGAAGAACAGAAGCCTCCCCTTCATTTTAAGCAGTGGAAGATCAAGGTTTATGTTTTGCTATGTCTCTTCTTTGCTCTGCAGAGACCACCTTTACAACCATGTGAAGCACTTAATTCAGAAGTCATTCTACCGCAAACACTTGAGAACTAGTTTCATAGGAGCTCTTCCTCAGCTTTTGGGTTACATCTTCTTCGGCTGCTGTCCCTCGGAGATGTCCTGCCGTGCCACTGATCCCGCCCGAGTCTGCGGGCGGAGGTGTGTTCGGGAAACCAGCACAAACCCCGAAGGAGCCGCGTCCCTCCGTGTGCCCGGCGGGACACCAGGTGGCAGCCGGAGCCAGGGAAACACCGGGAGCCGCCGGGTTTCTGCTCCATGGACAACATGCCCTGTTTGTCTCCTCCCATCTTCCTTCCACTCCCTCTCGGGATTGTCGGATTCAGCTAAGAGCATATCTGGGAACTATCCAGGAGAATTATGCCACAATTATTTGAGGGCTTGGGCTCTGTGTTTCTGTGGCCTGAGAAGGAGCATGAAACAGGACTCGTGTCAGCAGCATTAACATTCCCTCTTTTTCAAAGTATATTGAAGATTGTGGTAGTTCTTACAAGAACACAAGTCTGAATTCTAAAATAAGACAAAAACCATACAAGCAATCAGATTATACTGCATTTAAGGCTGTAGTCATTTCCCCATGATTTTTGCTTTCATAAATTAGGACATGGCTTTTAGAAGCCTTTTTTTTAAGCCTACCAGATAATCTTCTGGGCAAGCACGCAGCAGTCTGTATGCAGATACAGCAGCCCTGGGAAAACAAACCCAAACACAAATAAGCATCTCTTTATGATCTTTGAAACACAATACTCTTATTTTACAAAGAGAACACAAGCTCAATATTTTACCTCCTAATGTGTTGTGATGATGTGAAGGAACTTTATAGTGTATTAAGAGTGTAACTCATCCCCTTATTTCATTGCTTCACAAGTCTCTATGCTGCATCCTGTAAATAATTTGTTTGTATTTATGACCTTTCCTAAGAAGGTAGTGCCCTAGAGGTTAGGTGCCAATGCTTTACTGACTAAAGGTTTACCAGTGGTGTTCCCC
>NW_008673792.1:0-245 GCF_000695815.1 Acanthisitta chloris | reverse complement strand
AATTTTAGGATTGCGTCAGCTGATTAATGCACAAGAGCACTGAGTTAGTAAAAAGCAAGTATAATTAGGGGTCCTCAGGGGTCACTTGGGGGTCCTGAGGGTACTGTGGTGGTCCCTAGAGTCATTTGGGGTCACTTCTGGGGAGTCCCCAGAGCTCATTTTGGGGGTCTCTAGGGGGTCTTGGGGGTTCCAGAGGTCACTTGAGGGTCCTGAAGATCCTGTGGTGGTCCCAAAAGTCATTTGGG
>NW_008673791.1:2629-3133 GCF_000695815.1 Acanthisitta chloris | reverse complement strand
AAGGGCAGGATGAGCACTGAGCCTTACGGATCCTTCTGCAGTTGATATGATTAAGGCTGGACTTTATGATCTTAGAGGGATATTCCAACCTTCATGACTCTTTGGTAGCTTCAGGCTTGCGTGGGATCACAGACTGAGGTTTGGGGCGAGGAGTCAGCTGCTCTGCAGCTCCCTGGGGTGTTCCTCTGGAGTCAAACAGCCCCCTAGGTCAGGCTGCCCCTTCCCTTGCAATAGGTGAGCTAGAGAGGGCTGAGCCTCTAAGCTCCGGGTCTACCAGGACAGAGTGTCTGTCCGATCCCCTTCATCGTGACTTATCTCCTCACCACCACACTGATGGGTTGGATGTGTTTAAATCCAGGGTATGAGTCTCGAGCCTGCAGTGACTCTGACGACTCCTGGGATTCCTGCCTGGAGCAGCGTGCAGACACCGCAGTGTTGCACAGCAGCGAGGAGGAGCAAGGGTCCTGCAGTACCGAGAGGGGTGGCACAGAGCCCTGCGCCACA
>NW_008673791.1:374-2505 GCF_000695815.1 Acanthisitta chloris | reverse complement strand
GCCCAGAGCTGTTCCAGTTCTACATGCCAACCATGCAAGTGCCACAGAAGCTTGAGGCCAGGCTGGCTGAGACGGACACCATGGGCTACTACAGCCTGTGCTACAGCACATCGCCCTTGGGCAACGTGGGGAGCAGTGCCCGCCCAGGCCGGCACGAGGCGTCCCGGGACAGTGCCCATGGCCCAGAGCTTCCCGGGGGCCCCAGCGACTCCAGCTCTGAGGAGGAGTTTGCCGCAGACAGGCTGAGCCCTCTGGACACGCTGACAGGTAAACCACGTGCTGCAAATCACCTTCCTCCTGGCGCCTCGAGTGCTGTCTGTCCTTGCACCGGTCTCTCAGGGGGGGGTCACCAACCAGCTCTTCATAGCTTCCCCAGGCAACTAGTGACAGAGTGCACCAGAGGAGGTTCAGGCTGGATATCAGGAAGAATTTCTTCATGGAAAGTGTTGTCAAGCATTGGAAGGGGCTGTCCAGGGAGGTGGTGGAGACACCAACCTGAAGTCACCAACCCTGGAGATGCTCAGGGGATGACTGGATGTGGCATTCAGTGCCCTGCTCTAGTTGACAACGTGGTGATGAGTCACAGGTTGGGCTCGATGGTGTTAGAGGTCTTTTCTGACCTAAACGACTCCATGAAAGTCAGTTTTCAGGTGAGTGTGGCATCCTGGAGTCTCTGCTCTGTTCCTCTGAGCTGGGGAGAGCACAGACCTATAAAACATTGCTCCATGCACCCCCAGGATCAAGTTGTGTCACGTCAGGGTGTCACACAGCTGGGTTAATGACTCCCAGGGCTGAGCAGCTCCCTGGTCATTGTATTTCCTCAGACATGAGAGGATTCTTGTTTCTGGAGTAATTGGCTCTTTCAGTACTAACTGAACCTCTTAAGAGTTTCTTTTGTGCCATTAGAACAATTTTCGCTTTTGCATTTCTGCACAGTCACCAAACTGTGTTCAGGCAAAGAACAGTCATTTCTGGAAATGTGTATCATCTCAATACCCAGCTGGGAATTCCTCACCATGTGACCATTCACTGATAGGTCTAGAGCTGCAGGCAGTGCTCCTGTGGCTGCTGCTGCTCCCACCCATTGTAAGTGGGGAGTTACAGCTGCACCTGCTGCCAGGTGAAGTGACTCCAGCACTCCTGGGAGGGGCTGTCCAGCACCCTCAGCACTAACCCTGCTCTTCAGTCCCTATAGCCACAGACCCAGGCTCTGCATTTGGCTTGACATCTCTGGCTCCATGCAGTTGCATGATCATGGGAGACCATCTCCTTGGCCCTTGGGAGCTGGGCACTATGTCTATTCCAAGCCCTGTGTCGAGAGCTTTTTGGCCTTCTGTGCAGGCACCTGGATATTCTGCTGCCCAGGTCTATTTCTTGATTTCTATGGTTTTCTTCTTGCCATCAGGCTACAATATGACATCCTGGGAAGGTACAGAAAACTCCTCCTGCATCCCAAAGAGACCGAGGTGCTACAGCCTGGGGGAGAACCCGTCAACACGGCAGGCAGCAAGGGAGAAGCACAGGAGGGAGAAGGAGCTGACATATGCCAAGAGCTTGAGGAAGAGGAGGTCTTTCCTGAAAACTGATTACACCTCACAGGTCAGTTTCCCCTTGGCACTCCCAGGCTCTCCGCAGAGCTCCTGGCCACCTGCTCTTTTTTTTTGACATGGAGATGGGGCTTCCTGCAGCTACCTGGGCCCAGAGGGATGCTGCTGGCACAGCCCTCTGCTCTGCTGTGATGGAGATGGAGCCTGAGACCATGGAGACAAAGTCAGTGATGGACTGGGTAGTCTCATCCTTGCCAGGCATGCACCATCCTGCTGACCAGTGCGGGGAGGAAGGTGATGGGCTCCTGCTGGACCACCCCCTTCTGCTGTCCCTGGAGGAAGCTGTGCCCCTTTCTGGAGGACAGAGCAGCGCTGCCCAGGAGAGCCCCTCCATGAAGACAAACACCAGTGAGGACAGCCAAGGGGCACTGGAGGAGAGGGGTGAGCTGAAGGCCACCCAGCACCAGGCTAGCACTGTGCCCCTGTCCCTGGGCCAGGAGAGGACCTGCCCCACTGAGGAACATGTGTCACCACCGCCATCTCCTGGCCCCAGCACAGCCCCTGCCCAGGAGGTAGCCCAGGAC